>NW_026705194.1:0-125001 GCF_029867415.1 Vicia villosa | reverse complement strand
CCTGTAGGGATTCTGTTTCCAAGATCATGTCCTTCCCACGAAGGACATCTCCATTTACGCATGTCAATTGGCCTCTCGATGGTCATGAGACATAGTGGTTGTCTTGAACAGTCACCCTATGCCTACATCTACGCACTCCCTAGCCGGTAGGGATTCTACTTCTAAGATTGCATTCTTCGTACAAAGGACATCCTCGTTAGCATACGTCAATTGGCCTCTCGATGGCCATGAGATCTAGTGACTGTCTTGAACGGTCACCCCATGCTTGCTCCCGCGCACCCCCAAACTTGTAGGGTTTGGATTTCCATCTTTCATCCCTAGCTTGTAGAGATTTCACTTTATCCGACATCGTCCTTAGATAGGTTGTGTTCCTCATAGCGAACCTTCCCACGAGGGACAACTTCGTTATTACATGTCGAACGGCCCCTCGACGGCCATGAGATTTGGTGACTGTCTTGAACGGTCACCAGGTGCTACCTTCTGCGTACCCCCTAATCTAAGGGATTTCCATTGGCGTGTCATAACGTCTAGCTTGCAAGGATTTCACTAAGGGTCTAATGTCACCTCTGAATCCGCATAGGCTATCCTTAGGGTTATATCTGTCGCACGTCTGCATTGCATATAAGGAGTCATAATATACATTGAAAGATGAGTCTTTTGCATACACATGCATTTGCATTTTTCATACAATCATACATTTACATTTGCATCTCCACCTTCGCCCTTATCCAATCTTTGTTATGCTAGCTGATTTCCTGGGACTCGTGAATAAACTCGAGAAGGTTCCTAAACTTTGGAAAGAGGAGATTTATCATTGGATATTCAAATGAGCTTGAAAAAGGAGAGAGGACAGTCCTTCATTATACAAACTACGTACCTACGCTTACGCCCGCGCCTATGCCCCTTCTTGTTGGGGCAGTCAATGCAATAGAGGTCGTTACTGAGTAGGAGTTTGTTCAACAAAGAAGTTCCCCCTGGATGCACTTAAGGGGTATCTTCTTATAAAGGGGTTCATCTTAGAACCCAACGAAGCTTACGAGAACCCCCTACAATGGTTTGTGGGGCAAAGATTAGTCCAACTGGGGGCAATATCTTGAACAAGGATGAATAGGCATGGTGGAGGAGAAACAATCCTTAGCAATTCTTCACCAAGGGGCAATAAGGTCATGATATAGAGGATTGTGGGACGTTGAAGCATGAAATCCAAGATTTAATTGAAGGAGGGGTCATTGAGTTCGGCTAGCCTAAAGAGCCGCACAAGTCTAATGCTATAGATGTCTAGAAGGAGGGCTTCTTAGATAATTAGTTTCATTTTCATTCACAATATCTTTTCTGCTTATTTAAACATTTGTCTTATGACAGACGCTATGTATTTTACAATAATCATTAATGCATTGCATTTGTTTGTCTTGATTCATTCCTAGTGTTTTCACTATATTTAAAACTGTGTTTTTACTTGGTTTTCTTCTTTGTGATATTCAACTCTCATTAAATCTGTATGCCTTTAGAGGGAGGATGACGAAAACGATACCACAATCTCATACATTATGCTTTCAAACAGACCGTGTTGACGATGTACAGGCATTGTTTCAATTCCTAAACAATGGAGATATAAGGATGTTAATCCCTCGTCAACCCCTTTGAGCCTAATAAGTAGGAATTTTCCTTCACATACAAAATAAAACCCTTAAACATAACCTGGGGTAGGGTAGTTGCTCAATTAACTTAATTATCCCAAATTGTTCCTTTGAACACAATCACTGATGGTTCCCTGTCATCATTAAGTCAGGCAGTCAATATCCACAAAGAAAAAGGAAAAAACAACGCAAGGCCTGCTAAGTCAGAACCTATGAAGGAGACTTAGGCAAAATTGGGGCATCCCGCCGACTGTAATCTCAAAATAAACAGTTCAGGCAAAAGTTAGGGATAACAAAGTCGAAAATAGGTCACTACATACCCTCGACAAAAGGAAAATATTACCAAAAAGGAGGATGACTACCTTTGCAAATAAACTTTTGGTTTTTGAACCATCATAAATGTCAGTATTACAATTCCCAAAGTCTTTTGGAGCTTGAACGCATAGTTAACTGAGCATAGGACTGGAGAACACCACGAAGATTGGGATGGGTACAAATAAACTTTGAGCCATTATCCTTTGTTTCTTAAAACCGTGAACCAGGCCACGTTACAACCCTTAAAAGTCCTAACTGAAGCATGGTTAGTTCGAAAGCATGTTGTTACCAAAGGTATCCTGATTCCTTAAGGTCTACTATAACTCTTGAGTTGATATTACTTTCTTACAAGACTCTATTTTACTAGAATTTTTTTCAAAACTTTGAGACAAACATATGCATTCGCACCTTATGAATTTCATTATAAAGCACATTTTTCTACATAGATTCAAATGTTTAACATCAGGGAGAAGATGCACAGGGCATGGCTAATGACTAAAAGTCCTCCCGACAGACGAAGTAGAATTAGAAGAACATCAAAAAGAAGAAACATCTCTTACGCCTGACTCGGTTGGCTAAAGGATAATGTGAACACAGGGAATGGCCCGTCGTTATCCCATCTATCTGGGGCAATCTAATCAAGATTCATGGAATCTCTCAAAGACGCTGAACAGCGCATGGGGGCAAACCCTTTCTAGGAGCCTTTTCAGCTAGTCTTCTTTAAGACACATCTTCTCATTCTTTCTAGGAGCCTTTCCAGTTATTTCTCATCATTTTCGAGAATCTTTCTAGGTAGTCTCCTCTAAGACATATCCCTTTCTAAGAACCTCTTTAGGTAGTCTTCTCTAAGACGTTTATCATCCTTTCTAGGAACCCCTTTGTCGCCCTCGGTGTTTTACCGTACCTCTCGTGGAGAGATATACGAACTGACACTCTTCTCTTTGCTTTTGTGTTTTTGAAAAATCAGAGAGTCGCCACCGACTTTTATTTTATCCAATTAAGGAAAGGTTTATAAAAGAAACAGAAAAAGACCTTTAAGAAATTCTGGGTAAGGGGGTTGGTTATACAAAGGGAAGGTGTTAGCACCCTTTGTATCCATCGTTATCCATGGGCTCTTAGTTTGCTTAGCTCACTTGTTTTGAATCATTTTTTTCTCTTGCCTTGAAATGCTTGTATGTGGTTTCAAATACCTTTGTAAATTGACTTTGTAATGATCCTTGTGCCGATGTATACAAAGTGTTTTATCTTTCGAAAGATGTTTTGAAAAAAAAAGAACGTTAACTTCGTAATAATCCTTGTTTGGATATATACCAAGTATTGTCTTTTTTTTTTTTTTAAAGTTTTATTTTGAAAACAATGATATATGAGACATTTGTTTGTTTTGATTTGAGCAAGAAAATTAGGAGGTCTACCCTAAGTTATAAGGTCTTTTCCTATTTCCTTTAGAAAATTCTCCTTTCACCGGATGTAAACGAAAGTTCGATTTTGCATTTGAAACAGTAGAATTTGATTTTGATTTTGAAAAGAGTAAAAGAGGGATTACCCTAAGAGGTGCAAATGTTATTGTTTTTTGATTCAGATATTTTATCTTTGAAGTTAGTGATCTAACGCTTCAGTTTCTATTCTTGACATACACGCAGTTTTATATGTGCTGGAATTAAAATGCGGAATGTAAAATGCGGAAAGTAAATCTACGCTATTACATCGATTGTGCGGGAAATGTAAACTACGCTATTTACATGAATTTGACAACCTATACACTTGATCTAGGAATTTAAATTTGCAATAAGATAAAAGAAATATTTTTGGATTTTTTGTATAATTGATTTTAATTAGAATTAATGCATGATTAATTTAATTAAAATGAGGAAAAAGGTAGAAATAAAATTTAAACCTAAAAATTAAGTTTAAAATATGTTCAAAATGCTTATTAATTAATTTTAAAATAAAACTAATTTTTTTGGAATTTTTGAAATTGTTTTGAAATCTATTAAGTTAAATAACATATAATTATGCAAATAATTAGATAAATAATTAAAAATTAAAGAGAAAAATATTCTAAATATGTACAAAATTAGTCTAAAATATATAAACTAAATTTAATATAAAGAACAAAATTTTTTATGATTTTTTGATTGGTTGAATAATTAAAAAGCAAATATATAAATATATACTAATTAATTAAACAAAATATTTTAATTATTAAGAAAAATAAAATATTTTTAGGTCAAAAAAATAATAGATTATTTTATAAACCTAGAAATATTTTTATTATATTTTTTTGATTTTTGAAACTATTTTAAATTAATTTTGTAAAGACAATAAAATAAAATAGTAAATATATAAAACAATAATCATGTGTGGCAAACCCCTAGGGTCTATGGTGAACCTGCAAGACAAGGAGCGTTAGATGAGAGAATTAAAATGATCTAATGGACAAGGACGTGTGGCGCATGGCAATAGTCTAGTCAGCGAAGCATCAGATCCGAGAATAAGACAAAACGCGCGCTTTTTCAAACTGGCCAATCAGATGGCGCCACGCCTTCGTCTTCAACCTCCAGCCAATACTTTTAATAGCGTTTTTCGCCAAAAAGGGCTGTAATAGATGAAACTCATCCCTGCAAAATAGCGAATAGGGGTAAACAAGCATATAAATTTTTCGCGACATATCCATTTGATTCGTCATGATTCACTGAATTCAACCATGCCCTTAATTTTGTCTAATTTTCCCTTTTAAGAAAAACCCTAAAATAGAGTTCAAGAACCCTAAAATGGTATCTTCATGGATACATGTTCAAACTTCAATTAACCATCCAGAAACGATCAGAACAATGAACTAAATTCAAATATATGATTACAGCGTGCTAGATGTGAGTGTATGATGATATTTTGTTAAGTTTTTGTTTGCACAAACCGTGAGCTATGGTGCTCGATTCTTTGTGTTTCAAAGCTTGAAACTGATTGGAACAGGTTCAATGATGCTCAAAGATGATGTTTGAGTGTTTAGTTAGGATTAAAAATGACTTAAACTGAAAATTCGAATTTCAAGTTTCTTTGAAAATTTCAAATGTGTTACAAGTGAGTTACAAGCATAGGTTTGGTTCTGATCTTGTCTCCTTTTCTTGATGAAGTATTATACTTCATTTATAGGCAAAGAAAGTGCTTAAAAACTAAGCTAGGAAGCATTGATGTCTTTGTTGAATTCTTGAATATTATAATATATGTAGCTTTGAATTCAAGCAACCATGGCTTGATTTTTCCACTCTCTTCTGCTGTACCAGCTTCTTGTGGTAGAGTCGAATGTTTCTTGATGACCTTAGCTTAATATCCAAGCCACATAACATTATCCTTCCATTTCTTTTTCAATTTAATCTTAAATGTAATAAAATTAAACCAGAAAAGAAATAAAATGTTATGGGCCTTTGGTTGATCATGGGAGGCCCTTAGCATTGTTAGAAACATGTTTGGATCATTGAAATTTGGTCTCTTTTAGAAAAAAAAACATTTTTGATCAATGTTGATTTCATGCATTTTCCCAAAAAATGGCCAACTTCAACAAGGCATAAATCCCTCAATTTTTATCATATGAAGGAGTTCTTGTACTTTTTAGAAACCTCAAGATGTCCTCTACAAGCCACTTTGGAAACATTTTTTCATTTGGAGAAGTTATCTTGATGTTATGGCCTTTGACAAAAAACCACTTTTTGTTGACTTTGAAAATGACCTGTAATGTCTTGGTTCATATTTTTCAAATGGGAAATCTAATGACCATGGGACCAATTGCATTTGAAAGATAATTGAATTTCCTTCAAAATGAGCTTTGGTTTGAATTTTTTGGATGAAGGATGAGAGAGTTATGACCAGTCAAAGTTCAGTTGAGTTTTTAGGAGAAAACCCTAATTTTGAAACTTAGGGTTTTGTTGATTTTTGATCTTTCCTTGATGAATTATGATCAACCAATGATAAAATGATGAATCTTTTGACAAAATATGGATGTTGACAAAAAATTTCATTTTTGACTGTCTGTTGACTTTTTGGTCAACCGGGTCGTCTGTTGACTGTTTGAGTTGCTGACTGTGAGTCTGAGCGAATTTGAAGTTTGAAAATTTTTATGGTGGTACTTTGAGATATATGGAGGTCCATGAAATCCATTTGAGGTCTCAAAAACTTGTTCTCCTGAAAAAACAAAAACCTAGTTATGGACTGTTCGCGTAGGAGACAGTTAAGCGTACCTGATTTTTGTGCAGTGCTGAGTCTCTGCTAATCATGTGATATTCAGAAGACTTCTAGAACAAAAATCTTGGAATTTTGAAATACAAAAGATTGATTTGATTGATGGTACAAAACACGGAGAATTGCACTGTCAGCGGGTTTGACTGTCAACTGACTATTCAGACATTAACGTAGCAATTAAAGTGAAAATTCAACAGTCAAAGTTAATTTTTTCTTTTTTTCTTTTTTTTGTTGTATTAATGGTGAAAATTTATTTACATGAGCTGTTAGAACAACACAGACATAATAAATAAATAATATATACTGTATGCGAGTAAAATTACCGATAATAACCCTGAAAAACATTTAATGCACAGAAAAATAAATATTTAACTGGCAGAAAACACACAAAATATTATCTTAATAATTAAACAACAGTACGACAGATAGTACGACATTTAATACTGACAGTACAAATATTACATATTTTAATGAACAGTACGACGAGTAAACGGTACGTTAAAAAATAAAAGATACGACAAACTTTAAGAATGACGATTAATAACCCATGCTACAAATAATAACATATAAATGATTGGGAGTGTAAACAACCCAGGTCCATATTTTTCAGGACTATGCAGACAGAAGAAGGACATGATTACCACCACGACGGTGATGACCATAAGAAAACACGTTTCCATCCGCTTCGCCATTTTTGCCGGGGAAGAAGAGAGAATGAATATGAAGCAGAAATTTGAGAGATGAGTAAGAATTTGATGTGAGAATTTATGAAAAAAATGAGAGGTACTTATAGAGTGAAAAGAAGGATAGAGACGTTGGGGAATGAAGTGATTCCGTACAAAAAAGGAAAATTTGAGTGGTAGTAGGATTTGAAAGAAGAGATATATAGAATAAAGTTAGGATTTGATTTTGAAAGAAAGAGATTTGAAAAGAAAGGAAAAGATTTTTTTTGAAAATAATAGAATATAGTACAAAAATTAGTGGGAAACAAAAACTAATAATAATTTACTTGTTACCAGTACAGTCTGAATCCCCAGACTCTGCGCCTGCAAAAAGATTTAATTCTGTACCAATTGCGTCAGTACTATTTATCTGCAAATAAATCTCAAATAAACAGCGTGTGTGAAATGATAAACAGTAATTGGCGTTTGCATAAGAATAAATTCAACAGCGAACCAAAATACCGTATAAGAAAAATTCTGAAAACCGAGTATTCATAAAATCAGGATATTTATGAAATAAAATCCAAGATTATATGAAACTCTCAATTTTTAGACAGAAGTCTGTTGCCTACTTTCTGAAAAAAGATGCGGGCAAATTTTGGGGTATAACAGTTGCCCCTATTCAATCTTCTTAAACCCGAAGAGACTGTTTGGAATCTGAAGGTAGAAGATGATTGAATATTTTAGATGCCCTGAAAATTTGCACTTACATCCATCGAAGTGACGTTGGAAATTGCATTTGAGTATTGTCTGAGAGATGTTGTTGGCAGATCATAACATTACCTGAGATGGGCTTTCAGATGCCATCTATTGAATGTATTGATGGTTTGCTCATCAGAATGAATCCTTTGATTATATCTTTATGAAGGATATGAAAACCTCTGCGTTGACCGTTTCGGAACCGTCCAAGGTTACCGCTTTAAGTCTGGGAGGTTGATCGTTACGGAACTGTCCAAAGTTTCCGCTTTAGATTTTGAAAGTTGATCTATGGGGAACCGTCTGAGGTATCAGCTTTAGATCTTTGAAGATTGATCGTTGTGAAACCGTCTGAGGTATCAGTTTTAGATCTTTGAAGGTTGATCGTTCTGAAACCGTCTGAGGTATCAGCTTTAGATCTTTGATGGTAGATCGTTCTGGAACCGTCCAAGGTATCGACTTTAGATCTTTGATGGTAGATCGTTCTGGAACCGTCTGAGGTATCAGCTTTAGATCTTTGATGGTAGATCGTTCTGGAACCTTTTGAGGTATCAGCTTTAGATCTTTGATGGTAGATCGTTCTGGAACCGTCTGAGGTATCAGCTTTAGATCTTTGATGGTAGATCATTCTGGAACCGTCCAAGGTATCGACTTAGATCTGTGTTGCTTGTTTTTGAGTTGATAGGTGATTTTGAAAGAGAGATCTCTTCAGAATGAACCTTCGGCTTGATTATATCTGAGAGGAATGTTCGTCTGAATAGAATTCAGGGGAACATTGTATGTGATCAAGAACAACTTTGCTGAGGATATTTGTCCACCTGAAAAAAAAATCAAGTTAGCGTCATGCAATGTCATGATGCATGTAATGTATGAGATTTTTGAACTAAAGGAGAAATATGCATATTATGTATGCGTTTGTCATGAAACATTATATGCTGTGTATGAATATGCGTATGATATATTATGTATAATGTGTGATGTATGATGTATGATGTATGACTTATGCAGTCTTGAGCGTATCAAGCTTCTGGTTGGGAAAATAAATCCCCGCTAGCCATTTGGAAATGAAGGCATTGTGACCGTTGATGATTTTTGTCGTCTTGCTTGAGTATACTCGGCTGGTGGACCTTCTTTGAGAACCAGGGTGCTCTGTTGAAGGATCTTTGACTATCGCTCGGGGATGAAAGGTAATTTGAAAGTTCCGACTTTGATGCCCTTTGAAGTGTGAATGAGGAAGATGCATAATCCTCCGATGCACTATTTGACCAAGTCCTGGTGTGGAGACCACACTTTCTGGAGATAGCACTCTTGAACAGTCCTGTTGGGGAGTAAGATTTCTCGAATCACTTTGTGAGAGAGAGAAATCTCATTGAGGAATTTGCTGAGAAGTGCATCTCTGTTGGGGATTTTTCTTCTAATGCTGGTTTCGGGGTGATGTCCAAATGATTGGGACATTACCTGAATGCTATTCCTGTTTTTCTGGTAAACATCAATCATATTCAAATGTACATGTTCATTCAAAATTATCATTGGGACGTTTACGTATTCAAAACAGAAAAAGTGAAAATGTTAATATTCGAGCCTGAGCTGCATTGATTTTTTTTTGAAAAAGAGCCATAATAGGCTGATTAGTAGAAGGAGACAAAAATCCCAGTAGTAGGAAATTGTCATAAGGCTTTGAAAATTATTTATAGCTATGTGAAAATAATCCAGTCAAGTTTCAATTCTGCTATTGCCAATCTGTCTTCGAGCATCTCATCCCTCACTTGTTGGAAGAAAGTGATTGGACTGATCGGTGTCTTTGATGTGTTGAACCTTGAAGATGAGTAGGTAGCCAAACGGAACATAGTTGTACGCTTTATTCCCTAACTTAGCCTAGACTGCCTTCTCAGGTTTTCAGCCTACCGGGATAATATTTATTTAGTCTCTATTTTTTGCCTGGATCGCCTTTTCAGGTTTTCAATCCACCGAGACGCTCATTTTTGCCTAAGTTGCCCTTTCAGGTTTTCAACATAGCGAGCTTTTCTTTAAGCGAAATACTTTTTCACTATTTCCGCATTTACAGGATGTGGGAAATCCTCGCCATCCATAGTGGTAAGCAGCATGGCACTGCCGGAGAATATTTTCTTGATTACAAATGGTCCCTCATAAGTGGGAGTCCACTTGCCCCTGGGGTCACCTTGTGGTAGGATGATGCGTTTGACAACCAAGCCACCGGTTTGGTATGCCTGACTTTTGACTTTCTTGTTGAAGGCTTTGATCATACGCTTTTGGTACAACTGACCATGACAAATAGCTGCGAGTCTCTTCTCATCAGTCAAGTTTATCTGGTCCAACCGAGTCTGAATCCAATCGTCTTCGCATAGATCGGCTTCTTTCATAATCCTTAGGGAAGGAATCTGAATTTCAATTGGAAGAACTGCCTCCATACCATAGACTAAGGAGAATGGAGTTGCCCCTATTGAAGTACGCGCAGATGTGCGATAACCATGAAGAGCAAAAGGTAACATCTCATGCCAGTCTTTGCAGGTTACTGTCATCTTTTGTATGATCTTCTTGATGTTCTTGTTGGCAGCTTCCACCGCGCCATTCATCTTTGGTCGATATGGAGATGAATTATGATGTTTGATCTTGAACTGTGTGCAGAGTTCAGTGATCATTCTATTGTTTAAATTTGTGCCATTTTCTGTGATGATCCTTTCAGGGATGCCATACCGACAAATGAGATTGTGCTTGATAAATCGGGCCACCACGTTCTTGGTGACAGAAACAAATGAAGCTGCTTCTCCATTTTATGAAGCTGCTTCTTTTCAAACTTCTTTATGGGCTTTTCTCTCTGAAGCTTAGGACATTCATTCTTGTAGTGTCCAGGTTCTTTGCATTTATAGCACACTAACTTCTTCTTGCTAGATCTTCTGTGTTCAGAAGATTCTCCCTCTTTAGGTCTCTTGAAGTTCTTGAATCTTCTCTTCTTGCTCTTCCAGAGTTGATTGACTCTTCTGGATAAGAGAGACAATTCATCTTCTTCTTCTTTTGACCCTGACTGGTCAGATTCTTCTTCTTCTTCTTCCTAAAAAGCGTTAGCACAGTATTTATTTTTATATTTTAAAGCAATAGACTTACCTTTCTTCCGAGGATCATTTGCATCTAGCTCAATCTCATGACTCCTCAGTGCACTTATAAGCTCCTCAAGAGATACTTCATTCAAGTTCTTTGCAATCTTGAATGCTGTAACCATTGGTCCCCATCTTCTGGGAAGACTTCTGATTATCTTCTTAACATGATCTGCCTTTGTGTATCCCTTGTCAAGAACTCTCAATCCAACAGTTAGAGTCTGAAATCTGGAGAACATTGCTTCAATGTTTTCACCATCTTCCATTCTGAAAGCTTCATACTTCCGGATTAGAGCTAGAGCTTTTGTCTCATTGACTTGTGCATTTCCTTCATGAGTCATCTTCAGAGATTCAAAGATGTCATGAGCAGTTTATCTGTTTGTGATCTTCTCATATTCAGTATGTGAAATGACATTTAACAATATAGTTCTTGATTTGTGATGATTCTTGAACACTTTCTTTTGATCATCACTCATAGCTTGTCTAGAAATCTTGACTCCACGAGCATTAACCGGTGGTCTATTGTAACCAGTATTCAAAGTTACTACTTCCATTGTTACCATTGTTGTTTTGCTCAGGAGGAGTTGGAGTAGCTGGATCAACCATTTTGTGTTTTTCTCCCCGAATCTTTTCTCTAATACGGTTAAGTGTTTGCACCTAGAACCGGCGCTTGATGCCAATTGAAGGAGTGAAAAACACTTAGAAAGGGGGGATTTGTCGTCCTCGGTTTTTTGTGGGATACAAACTGACTCTTCTTTTAGTATTTTGAGTTGTGAAAATCAGAGAGTCGCCACCGACTTTTATTTTATCCAATTAAGGAAAGGTTTATAAAAGAAACAGAAAAAGACCTTTAAGAGATTTTGGGTTCGAGGGTAGGTTATACAAAGGGAAGGTGTTAGCACCCCTTTGTATCCATGGTTATCCATGGGCTCTTAATTGCTTAGCTCACTTGTTTGAATCGTTTGTCTTGCTTTGAAATGCTTGTATGTGGTTTTAAATACTTTTGTAAAGAATTAACTTTATAATGATCCTTGTGCGGATGTATACAAAGTGTTTTATCTTTCGAAAGATGTTTGACGGTTTGAAATTTTTTTTTTTAACTTCGTAATGATCCTTGTTTGGATGTATACAAAGTGTTGTCTTTTTGAAAGTTTGTTTTGTAAAACAGTGATGTGGAAAAGCTTTTGTTGTTTTTGATTGAGCAAGCAATTAGGAGGTATACCCTAAGTTTATAAGGTCCTTTCCCATTTCTTTTAGAAAGTTTTCTTTGACTGGATACAGAAAGAAATTTGAATTGCATTTGAAACAGTAGCATTGATTTTGAAAAGAGTAACAGGGATTACCCTAAGAGGTGCAAGTGTGATTGTGTTTTGTTTCAGATATTTTTTTCTTTGAGATTAGTGATCTAGCGCTTCAATTGTTATTCTTGACACACACGCAGTTTTATATGTACAGAAATTAAAATGCAGAATGTAAAGTGCGGAAAGTAAATCTACGCTATTACATTGATTGTGCAAGAAATGTAAACTACGCTATTTACATGAATTTGACAACCTATACACTTATCTATGAATTTAAATTGCAATAAGATAAAGGGAAAATATTTTTGGATTTTTGGATGATTGATTTTAATTAAAATTAATACATAATTAACTTAATTAAAATGTCAATAATTTAGAAATAAAATTTAAACCTAAAAATTAAGTCTAAAAATGTTTTCAAGTTGCTTGCTAATTAATTTTAAAATAAAATTAATTTTTTTTGTGATTTTTGAAATGATTTTGAAATTATTAAGTTAATTAACATATAATTACACAAATAATTATACACATAAATTAAACTTAAAGAGAAAAATATTCTAAATATGTACAAAATTAGTTTATAATATATAAACTTAATTTAAATAAAAAGAAAATATTTTTTTTGATTTTTTGATAGGTTAAAAATAATTTAAAGGGAAATATATGAATATATATTGATTAATTAAACAAAATATTTTAATTATTAAGAAAAATAAAATATTTTTGTGTCAAAAATTAATACAATATTTTAACAACCTAAAAATATTTTTTGTATATATTTTTTTTATTTTTAAAACTATTTTTAAATAATTTTGCAAAGAAAATTAAATAAAATAGAAAAATATAAAATATATTAAATATGGATCATGTGTGGCTGGCTGGTAAGTCCATAACATGGACTAGCGTGTCATGTGCGTTGGATGAAGTGATTGGACTGATCTGATGGTGACCAAGCGAGGATGCATGACACGTACAGAACCTGCAAAACACTGACTCAAAAATTTAAAAGAAAATAAAAACGCGCGCGCTCTGGCCAATAGGAGGGGGCCACATCTTCTTCCTCAGGAAACATTTTTTACACCACTCATTTGCAGAGAGCTGTAAAAAGCTCTAACCTATAACACCTGTGCAACACGAATATGGGTTAGACAATATAAATTTGGCGCGAGGTCATGGTTCGATTCGTCTAGTTCATACGAGTTTAATGGTACCACTTAGAACCTGTAATTTTGCCTAAATCATGAATCCCTCTTTTTGAACTCAAAAAACCTAAAATGGTAAGTGCTCATACAAGCCACCAAACTTCAATTAAAGCTCCAGAAACGTTCACAAGATAACACCAATCATGAATATGCCATTAGAATTTATTTATTATGAGTGTATAATTGAAATCGAAGAAGTTTTTAAAAGTGCAAACCGTGGGTTATATGTACGTGTTCTTGAGGTTTCAAGGCTTGAAATTGATCTGGTTATGTTCAGTGGAGGTCAGGGAACGTGTTTGAGTGTTAGTTTGGATTGAAATTAGCTTAAACTTAAAATTCGAATTTCAAATTTCTTTCAAAATTTCAAGTTTGATACAAGAGTGATACAAGCATGTGTTTGTTCTGAATTTGTGTCCTCTTCCTTACTGAAGTATGCTAAGCTATTTATGAGCAATAGATGTGCTGCAAACTTAAGCTAACCATTATTGATTGCTTTGCACTTTTGAATTTTTTAATATATAAAGCTTTGAATTCTTTGGCCATGGCTTCATTTTTCTTCACCCTCTTGCTCTAGGCCTGCTGTACTTCTTTATGTTGCAGATGTTAAGCCATCTTGGTGACTCAAGCTAAGGACAAAAGCTTTGGATAATTGTCTTGAACCATTTCTTTTTTAATTTAATTTTAAATGTAATAAAATTAAATTAAAAAAGAAACAAAAATGTCATGGGCCTAATGTTGGTCATGGGAGCCCTTTAACATCATTAGAAACATGTTTGGATCATGCATGTTTGGCCTCTTTTGGAAAAAAAACATTTTTGATCAATGTTGGTTTCATGCATTTTCCCAAAAAAATAGCCAACTTCAACAAGGCATATCTCCCTCAATTTTGATCATATGAAGGAGTTCTTGTACTTTTTAGAAACCTCAAGATGTCCTCTACAAGCTACTTTGGAAATATTTTTGCATTTTGAGAAGTTATCTTGATGTTATGGCAGTCAAAGTTTGATGCAAGGAGAGAGTTATGGCAGTCAAAGTTCAGTTGACTTTTTAGGAGAAAACCCTAATTTTGAAACTTAGGGTTTTGTTGATTTCTGGACTTTTCTTGATGAATTATGATCAACCATTGATCAAATGATGAATCTTTTGACAAAATATGGATGTTGACAAAAAATTTCATTTTTGACTGTCTGTTGACTTTTCGATCAAACTGGTCGTCTGTTGACTGTTTGAGCTGCTGACTGTGCGTCCGAGCGAATTGAAGTTTGAAAATTTTTCTGGTGGTACTTTGAGACATATGGAGGTCCATGAAATCCATTTGAGGTCTCAAAAAACTTGTTCTCCTGAAAAAAACCCTAATTAGGGACTGTTTGTGTAGGAGTCAGTTAAGCGTACCTGATTTTTGTGCAGTGTTGAGTCTCTGCTGATTATGTGATTATCAGAAGACTTCTAGGACAAAAATCTTGGAATTTTGAAATATGAAAGATTGATTTGAATGATGATACAAAACACGGAGAATCGTGCTGTCAGCGGGTTTGACTGTTAACTAGCTGTCCGGGCATTAACGTAACAGTTAAAGTGAAAACTTAACAGTTAAAGTTAATTTTTTTTCTTTTTTGTTTTTGTTGTGTTAATGGTGAAAATTTATTTACATGAGTTGTTTAGAAAAACCCAAACATAATAAATAAATAAAATATACCGTACGCGAACGAAATTACCGATAATAATCTTGAAAAAGATTTAATGCACAGAAAAATAAATATTTAACTAGAAATAAACACACATAATACTATCTTGATAATTAAACGACGGTACGACAGACAATACAATATTTAATACTGACAGTACAAATATTACATAATAATATACCGAACAGTACGACAAATAAAATGAACGGTACATTATTTGAAAGCAAAAGATACGACAAACTTTAAGTATGACGATTGAAAACCCATGCTATAAATAACAATATATAGATGCACGGGAGTGTAAACATCCCATGTCCGCATTTTTCAGGACTATGCAGACAGAAAAAAGACATGATCACCACCAAAACAGTGATGACCATAAGAAAAAACGTGTCCATCCACTTTGCCATTTTTGCCGGGGAAGAAGAGAAAATAATTATGAGATAGAAATTTGGGAAATGAGTGAAATTTGATGTGAGAATTTATGGAAAAAAATGAGGGGTATTTATAGAGTGAAAAGAAAGATAGAGACGTTGGGGAATGAAGTGATACCGTACAAAAAAGGAAAATTTGAGTGGTAGTAGGATTTGAAAGAAAGTGTATGGAATAAAGTTAGGATTTGATTTGAAAGAAATATATTTGAAAAGAAAGGAAAAGATTTGAAAATAATAGTATAGTACAAAAATTAGTGGGAAACAAAAACTAATAATAATTTAATTGTTACCAGTACAGTCTGAATCCCCGGACTTTGCGCCTGCAAAATTTTAATTCTATACCAATTACGTCAGTATTATTTATCTGAAAATAAATCTCAAATAAACAGCGTGTGTGAAGTGATAAACAATACCTGGCGTTTGTGTAAGAATAAATTCAACAACGAACCAAAGTACCGTATAGAAATATTCTAAAAATTGAGTATTCATAAAATCAGGATATTTATGAAATAAAATCCCAGATTATATGAAACTCCCAATTTTTAGACAGAAGTCTGTTGCCTTCTCTCTGAAAAAAATGCGGGAAAATTTTGGGTATAATAGTTGCCCCTATTCAATCTTCTTAAACCTGAAGAGACTGATTGGAATCTGAAGGTAGAAGATGATTGAATATTTAGATGCCATGAAATTTGCACTTACCTCTGCCAGATGTGATGCTGGAATTTGCATTGAATGCTGTCTGAGAAATGTCGTTGGTGGATCCTAACATTACCTGAGATGGGCTTTCAGATGCCATCTAGCGAATGTGTTGATGGTTTGTTCATCAGAATGAATCCATTGATTATATCTTGATAAAGGATTTGAAAACCTCTGCGTTGACCGTTGCGGAACCGTTCGAGGTTACCGCTTTAAATCTTGGAGGCTGATCGTTGCGGAACTGTCCAAAGTTTTTCCGATTTATATTTCGAAAGTTTGATCTTTATGGAATCGTCTGAGGTATCCGTTTTTAGATCTTGAAGGTTGATTGCTTTAAGGAACCGTCTGAGGTATCGACTTAGATCTAGAAGTAGATCATCAAGGAACCGTCCAAGGTATCGACTTAGATCTGAAGGTAGATCATTAAGGAACCGTCTAAGGTATCGACTTAGATCTGCGTTGCTTGTTTTGAGTTGATAGGTGGTTTGAAAAGAGAGAGCTCTTCAGAATGAATCTTTGGTTTGATTATATCTGAGGGGAATACTTGTCTGGACAGAACCCAGGAGAATATTGCATGTGATTGAGAATAACTTGCTGAGGATATTCGTCCACCTGAAAAACCAAGTTAGTGACATGCAGTGTCATGATGCATGTAATGTATATGTTGGAATTCTCAATCTTAATGAGAAACGTGCATGTTATGTATGCGTTTGTCATGAATCATTATATGCTATGCATGAATATGCGTATGATATATGCAGTATGGACATGACTTATGCAGTTTAGAGCGTATCAAACTTCTGGTTGGGAAAATAAATCCCTGTTTGTTATTTTGGAAACGAAGGCATTATGATCGTTGATGATCTTTGCTATCTTGTTCGAGCATACTCAGCTGGGGAAACTTCCTCACGGACCAGGATGCTCTATTGAAGGATCTTTGACTACCGCTTGAGGATGAAGGTAATTTGAAAACTCTGATTTTGATGCACCTTGAATGGGAATAGGAAAGATGTGTAATCCTCCGACGCACTATTTGATCAAACCTTGGTGTGGAGGATCACGCCTTTTGGGGATAGTGATCTTGAACAGCTCTGCTGGGGAATAAGGTTTCTCGAATCACTTTGTTGGAGAGAAAGATCTCATTGAGGAATCTGCCTGAGAAACGTATCTCTGTTGGGGAATTTTTCTTCTGATGCTGATTTCGGGATGATGTATAGATGATTGGGACATTACCTGAATGCTACTCCTGTTTTTCTTATAAACATCAATCGTATTCAAATGCATATGTTCATTCAAAATTATTATGGGGACGTTTACGCGTTCAAAACAGAAAAAATGAAAGCATTGATTTTGAGCATGAACTGTATTGATTTTGAAAGAGAGCCATAATAGGCGGATTAGTACAAGGAGACAAAAATCCTAGTAGTAGGAAGTTGTCATAAAACTTTGAAAAGTACTTATAAAGGGAAATAGCTATGTGAAAACAATCCAGTCAAGTTTCAACTCTGTTATTGCCAATCTGTCTTCGAGTATCTCATCCCTCATTTGTTGGAAGAAAATGATTGGACTGATTGGTGCCTTTGATGTGTTGAACCTTGAAGGTGAGTAGGTAGCCAAACGGGACATAGTCGTACGCTTTTATTCCCTAACTTTTGCCTAGGCTGCCTTTTCAGGTTTTCAGCCTACCGGGATAATTATTATTTTTTTAGTCTCTAATTTTTGCCTGGATTGCCATTTCAGGTTTTCAATCCACCGAGACGCTCATTTTTGCCTAAGTTGCCCTTTCAGGTTTTCAATTTAGCGAGCTTTTCTTTAAGCGAAGTACTTTTTGACTATGTCCGCATTTACAGGGTGTGGGAAATCCTCGCCATCCATAGTGGTAAGCAACATGGCTCCGCCGGAGAATACTTTCTTGTTTACAAATGGTCCCTCTTAAGTGGGAGTCCACTTGCCCCTAGGGTCGCCTTGTGGTACGATGATACGTTTGACAACCAAATCACCGGTTTGGTATGCCTGACTTTTGACTTTCTTGTTGAAGGCTTTAATCATACGTTTCTGATATAGCTGACCATGACAAATAGCTGCGAGCCTCTTCTCATCAATCAAATTTATCTGGTCCAACCGAGTCTGAATCCAATCGTCTTCGTCTAGATCGGCTTCTTTCATGATCCTTAGGGAAGGAATCTGAATTTCAATTGGAAGAACTGCCTCCATACCATAGACTAAGGAGAATGGAGTTGCTCCTGTTGAGGTACGTGCTGAGGTGCGATAACCATGAAGAGCAAAAGGTAACATCTCATGCCAGTCTTTATAGGTTACTGTCATCTTCTGTATGATCTTCTTGATGTTCTTGTTGGCAGCTTCCACGGCGCCATTCATCTCTGGCCGATATGGAGAGGAATTATGATGTTTAATCTTGAATTGCGTGCAGAGTTCAATAATCATCCTGTTGTTTAAATTTGTGCCATTGTCTGTGATGATCCTTTCAGAGATGCCATACCAACAAATGAGAACATGCTTGATAAACCGGGCCACCACATTCTTGGTGACAGAAGCAAACGAGGCTGCCTCTACCCATTTGGTGAAGTAATCAATAGCGACCAGGATAAAACGATGTCTGTTGGAGGCAGTAGGCTTGATTTCTCCAATCATATCGATTCCCCACATTGCAAAAGGCCAAGGAGCCGTCAGAACGTTTAATGGGACTGGAGGTACATGTACTTTGTCGGCATATATCTGGAATTTGTGACAAGTTCTGGAGTGATGATGGCAGTCTGTCTCCATGGTAGACCAGTAGTAACCTGCTCTCAGAATCTTTTTAGCCATTGTATGTTCACTTGAATGAGTACCAAAGGCACCATCGTGTATATCTTCCATAATCTGTTCCGCTTCTTTCTTGTTCACACAACGAAGCAAAGTCGAGTCATGGTTGCGTTTGTACAGAATTCCATTACTTAGAAAGAATTTAGCAGCAAATCTTCTTAAAAACTTTCTATCGTTAATGGATGCCCCTTCAGGATATTCTTGGGCTTCGAGATATCTTTTTACTTCATGGAACCATGGTTTTTCTTCCACTCCTTCGGTATCAATCTCATTGCAATAGGCTGGTTCATCTTGTCTGTAAATGGTGATCATTGGCGCCTCATTGTCCCACCTGACTTTGAACATAGATGACATGGTAGCTAGGGCATCAGCCAGTTGATTTTCTTCTCGCGGGATATTTTCAAAAGTGATTTCTTCAAAGTAAGGAATCAAACTCAACACACATTCTTTGTAAGGAATTAGATTCGGGTGCTTCGTGTCCCATTCCCCTTTGACTTGATAAATTACAAGGGCCGAGTCTCCATAAACCTCCAGGAACTTGACTCTCAGATCGATTGCAGCTTTGAGACCCAGAATACATGCTTCATACTCGACTATATTGTTAGTGCAGTTAAAACATAATCTGGCAGTGAATGGTGTATGTCCTTCTGTAGGAGAAATGATTACAGCTCCGATGCCATTGCCAAGCGCATTAGAGGCTCCATCAAAAACCATAGTCTATCGGGATCCTAGCTCGGGTCCCTCATCCGGTCCTGGTTGTTCGTAGTCAGTAACTAGCATAATATCTTCATCTGGGAAGTCAAAGATCAACGCTTGATAATCATCCACTGCTTGATGAGCCAGATGATCAGCTACCACACTTCCTTTGATTGCCTTTTGCGAAGTGTACTGATCGGTCACCATTTCTATTAAGTTTTGTCTTTCATCCGGCACAAATTTATCATCTCGGTAACACATTCGGTTGTTTTATTGCTTTTTAAGTTAAGTTTACCGCATTTACTAATTTGTAGTATTGCATTGCAGTTAGTTTAAAGTTTATGTCAAAAGATCTTCTTTATGCCTTTGTTTGGTAGTGTTAGTGTTATAGGTTGATGCGTGTGATCGGAGGAGCTAATGACAGGACTTGAGGGACTCCGGAAGGCTGAATGATGGGATTTGGTGAAGAATCAAGAGGTCAACACGGGCACCCGTGTACAGCAACACGGCCCGTGTTGAAATGTGGCTGGAAAAGTGATTTTGGCGCTGAAACAGAGCATCTACACGGACACCCGTGTTCACAGACACGGACCGTGTGGAAAAGTGGCCAGAAACAAGTTTTTGAGCCAAGGAACAGAAGATCAACACGGGCACCCGTGTGCAGCAACACGACCCGTGTTGATGAGCGCGTGCTGAGTTTTTGTTTCTATGTTTCCTACTCAAATGGGATCATTAAGGGTATTTTTGGTATTTGGTTTTCAACCTAAAGGGAAGACACAATATAAAAACAACTTTAGGGCAAGAGAGAGAGGACTTTTGACAGATTAGAGAAAAGAATACAATAGAAGATTGGAGAAAGCAAGGGTTTGGGAGAGAAGAAGATCTTCATGAACGGAAGCAATTGAAGATTCAATCTCCTCCAATCTCTTGTAATGTCTTTATTCAATATCATGTTTTCTTTTAATACTATGAGTAGCTAAACCCCCCAATGCTAGGGGGGTGGCTCTGATTTAACTTTGTAATGACTATGAGTTTGCAATTGCAATAACAATCATGTTTTTAATTGTTGCTTTATTCTATTGATGTTTCTAATGCTTTTCCTTTCGGACAAATTGGAATTGATCTATGATTATCATTTAGGCGGACCACCATTGATAATGCTTTCATGAGAATATGCTATAATAGATATTACCTAGGACTAGGAATACCTTATAGCAACCGGATATTCTTGATAACTAATTTCTTGATTTAATTATAAATCTCTAAGGACATAGGGTTTAGGATGAAGGATCAAAGGTTTTTTCACTAAGGACTTAGGATCAAACAACCTTGAGAACCGGTAATTGATTATTGAAAATAAGTTGTTGCAATAGAGAGTTCAGAGTTGTTACATTGTCAATCATCCACTATCCCTAGCATGTTACTCATATTTGTTACAAAGTCAATTTCATTTACTGCTTATTTTACTTTTCGCTAAGTGATAATCACCAAACAAAACCCCATTGAAGTTTTTGTTTAATTGAGTCTTGAATTGAACTCTTTATTCCAGCGCAGTCCCTGAGATCGACATTCGGGGAACTTTCCCTATTATTACAAGAGGCAAAATAGTACACTTGCTATTTTACCGATCAAGTTTTTGGCGACGTTGCCGGGGACTGCCATAATATTGAGTTTAAGTTGAGTTCAATTAGAATTTTGTTGCTCTGCGACTAAAATTTTATTTTCTGCACTTTTTTATTTTTTTAATTCTAATATTTGTCTAATCTGTATATGCGAGGTAAGGCCTCAGCTGAATTTCTTTTTGACGCAGAAATTGAAAGAACCTTGCACGCAAGGCGCAGACAAGCTCGTCAAGAGAAACTGGAATCTGAAGAAGAAGTTGTGACAGTTCATTCAGATTCTGAAAGTGAAGAGGAAGTTATGGGCGAGAATCCACCTCCACCTGAGAGACTTCTCGGAGACTATGGTGCTACCAACACACTGGGTGGTAGACTAACAATTTTCAACCAACCGGTAAATGTGGCAAATTTTCAATTGCATCCGAGCACAATAAATCAGTTGGAAAGAAAACCTTTCACCGGGAAGGTTAATGAAGATGCAAACAAGCACCTGCAGAGATTTCTTACCATGAGTACGACTTTAAAAATTGAAGGGCATACCGAAGAGGCAAAGAAGCTGAGAATGTTCCCGTTCACCTTGGCCGAAGAAGCAGAAGAATGGTTCTATTCTCTTCCAGCAGGCAGTATCACGTCATGGGAAGAGATGGAGAAGGCTTTCTTGAATGAGTATTTTCCCGCCTCGGTCTTTATAAGGAAGAGGTATGATATTTTGAATTTCAAGCAACAGGAGGGTGAACTCTTAGGAGATGCTTATAAAAGATTCAAAAGGACCCTAGTGGCATGTCCCACCCACAACATGGACAAAACTGACCAAATGCAGATATTTGTGAATGGTATCAAAATGAAAACAAAGCAGTTGATCGATACAGCAGCTGGAGGCTCAACAAATTTCACAACATCCTCCGGAATTATCAAGATCAATGAAGCGATAGCTGCAAATGAGCATTTGGAGTTGTATGACAGGTGTAACAATAAACCTGAAAGAGTTATTGATCTGAAGTTGGAAACCTCAAAAATTCGGGTTGAAGATGCTATAGCTGCAGAGGTAGAAAAGAGATTGAAGGCGATGAATATAGGTACTCAACAGGTTGCTCAAGTCCAACAAGCTCAACCTGTAATCTGTGAAATTTGCCAAGGTCCTCACCAAACTGTATACTGTGTTGCTACTCCCAAGCAAATTGAATAAATCAAATTCCTGAGGCAAAACAACCCGTATTCTAACACCTACAATCCAGGGTGGAAGAATCATCCAAATTTTGCGTGGAAAGATAACCAACAACAAGGACCTCAAAAGGCGGAATGGGAAGTGGCTATCGAGAGATTGACTGGACAATGCTCTCTGTTTCAAGAAGAAACCAGAAACAACCACAGGAACACTACAGCTTCGATCAAAAATCTAGAAGTTCAAGTGGGTCAAATAGCACAGCATCTCACTCTACAGACACAAGGTGCCCTTCCGAGCGCAACTGTGAAAAATCCAAAAGACCAAGAGAAGATTAATGTTGTTACTACAAGAAGTAAGAAAGGGGCAGAATCGGAAAAAGAAAAAGAGGAAATAAATGACCCCATGGTAATAGAGGTGGATTTGGAAATAAGAGAAAATCCAAAAGAGCCAGAAGTTGTGATACCACCGGTTAAACCAGTTGAAGAAAAAAATAAGAAAAAGGCTGAACCGGCAATCAAACTACCTTTCCCTTCCAGAGTGACAAAGAAGAATTCAAAAGAAAAAGACTTTGAGAAGTTCACGAAATTGTTCAAAAAGCTAGAGGTAAATCTACCATTCTTTGAAGCACTTGAGCACATGCCCTTGTATAAGAAATTTATGAAGGAGGTGTTGGCGAAAAAGCGATCACTGGGAGGAGAATCAAAAACTGAAATTGAGAAGTATGGAATAGTCTCGTCAGAAAGAAAGATCCCAATAAAGAGGAAAGATCCTGGAGCAGTGGCGATACCATGCACTATCAATAATATAACATTTAAAAAGGTACTCCTCGATTCTGGTTCTAGTGTGAGTTTAATGCCGTTGTCCATTTTCAAAAAGCTTGAATTGAAAAAGATTAGTGAAAGTAAGACACAATTAAGGTTCGCCAATCACACCATTAAGAAATCACATGGGGTAGCTGAAGATGTACTAGTGGAAGTTGATAAGTTTTTATTCCCTGTTGACTTCCACATCATGGACATTCCGGAAGACGAAAAAACTCCTATCCTTCTTGGGAGACCATTTTTGTCGACAGGCCGCTGCAACCTCGACATTGAAAAAGGGATACTAACACTGAGATCTTTTGATGATGAAGTAACCTTGAAGATGTTAGGAGTTAAGAAACATAGGGCGGTTGTAAATGATCAAACTTCTGGTGGTATGACAGACAGTGAGGAAAAATACAAAAAGCCTAAACAGCTCCAAGAAAACGTTTCAAGCATAGCCTCTCGGGTGGAACCAACTTATGTAGCTGTCAAAAGTCCTAAGAAAGCTATGGAAGTCAAGAAGAATTTGGAAAGTAAATTGAAGAGAAAAGTTATCCATGCTTTTCATCTTCATGAGTTCGTGGTTGCCGAAGTGAAAAGCAACAAGGTTTGGAAAAGGAAATACCCTCCATAATAAAGGGTAATGGACCGTCGAGCCATGCGACGTTAAACGAAGCGCTTTGTGGGAGGCAACCCACACTTTTAATAATTAATTTGTCTTTTTGTTTTGTTTTATTTCAGGCAATAAAGAGGGGATTTCTCTGGTGAAAGCTTGAAAGCGGCAGCTGGAGTTGATGTACCCTATGTGAGTCCTTTCCGCAGTGGGCTAAAACATTGAGGTCAATGTTTAGTTCAAGTGTGGGGGGGGGGGGTTTCTTGCATTTCTTTTGTTTCTATTTTTATTTTGTTTTTAGCATTTCTATTCGTCTTTGGTATACCATTGTGTTACAGAGTGAGAGAGAGTTGTTGGATGAACTCGAGATTGATAGCTAGTGGATGAAAGATACTCCCCAAACTTGATCTCCCGAGGCACCCCGAAAGTTGATGCAGCCATGAAATGATAAAATTAAAGGTTGGACGCGATTTGGTAACACTGGACCGAAATGGTTATATGGTATACCCGAGTCGGAAAAGAAACCACATGTCACGAGGAGGCTTCAGAGCTTGTAAGCATAACCAACATGGTGAGAGTAAAAAGGCCAAACACTAAAATATCATCATGAGAGTTCAGTCAGGTATGACCTTATCACTCTGATTTTGCGTATGTTCTTTTGACACAACACAACATGAGGACACACACTGAGGCATGTTGTTTGTTTAACCCTTAGCCTTTCTATCCATCCTTTACTTTATGTTTATCCTTTGTGAACCCCGTTGAGCCTTAGCCTTTTTGTTTGAATTAAACCCCTGTTCATCCGTAACTATACACTTCCTACCCTTATTCGGCATGATTGTTGTAAATTATAAAATGTGCAAAAAGTTAAGTTTGGGGTGGAAATTCGTAGAAAGAGAGCAAGTGCGTAAGAAAAAAAAGAAGAGAAAAGCACTTGCCGTGACTAAAGACTCTAACATGCTCAATAAAAATTTTTGAGTAAAGAATCAAAGTTGAATAAACCCCCAGGTTATTATTGAGGCACAAAAATGAGAAAAATAAGATGAATGCCGAATCCAAAACCCTTTGTTATCCATTCGTTTGTCTATCCTACCGTACATGAGCCTCGTTACAACCCAAAAGACCTCATAAAGTGTGTGGAATCTGTTTGTGTAGTGAAGATAGAGTAGATTCAAAATTAAGAGTTGATATTGCATACTTTGGTACTGTGAGTGCAAACACTTTAACCCCGAGAGATCTGGTGAGAGTGTGAAAAAGCTTGCAGGTAAAAAAGCCCTCTGATGTGAAAGTGTGGTAGATAGTTCGATTCAGGAGACCAGAAGCTTGATCGGGAAGGAAAAATCCAAGTTGTGAAAGACACAATCTGTATTGTGGAGAAGAGAAATTCGTGGGTGACCTCTGTTTAGTCTCAATACATTACTTGAGGACAAGCAATGAGATAAGTTTGGGGTTGTGATCGGTCACCATTTCTATTAAGTTTTGTCTTTCATCCGGCACAAATTTATCATCTCGGTAACACATTCGGTTGTTTTATTGCTTTTTAAGTTAAGTTTATCGCATTTACTAATTTGTAGTATTGCATTGTAGTTAGTTTAAAGTTTATGTCAAAAGATCTTCTTTATGCCTTTGTTTGGTAGTGTTAGTGTTATAGGTTGATGCGTGTGATCGGAGGAGCTAATGATAGGACTTGAGGGACTCCGGAAGGCTGAATGATGGGATTTGGTGAAGAATCAAGAGGTCAACACGGGCACCCGTGTACAACAACACGGCCCGTGTTGAAATGTGGCTGGAAAAGTGATTTTGGCGCTGAAACAGAGCATCTACACTGGCACCCGTGTTCACAGACACGGACCGTGTGGAAAATTGGCCAGAAACAAGTTTTTGAGCCAAGGAACAGAAGATCAACACGGGCACCCGTGTGCAGCAACACGGCCCGTGTTGATGACCGCGTGCTGAATTTTTGTTTCTATGTTTCCTCACTCAAATGGGATCATTAAGGGTATTTTTAGTATTTGGATTTCAACCTAAAGGGAAGACACAATATAAAAACAACTTTAGGGCAAGAGAGAGAGGACTTTTGACAGATTAGAGAAAAGAATACAATAGAAGATTGGAGAAAGCAAGGGTTTGGGAGAGAAGAAGATCTTCATGAACGGAAGCAATTGAAGATTCAATCTCCTCCAATCTCTTGTAATGTCTTTATTCAATATCATGTTTTCTTTTAATACTATGAGTAGCTAAACCCCCCAATGCTAGGGGGGTGGCTCTGATTTAACTTTGTAATGACTATGAGTTTGCAATTGCAATAACAATCATGTTTTTAATTGTTGCTTTATTCTCTTGATGTTTCTAATGCTTTTCCTTTCGGACAAATTGGAATTGATCTATGATTATCATTTAGGCGGACCACCATTGATAATGCTTTCATGAGAATATGCTGTAATAGATATTACCTAGGACTAGGAATACCTTATAGCAACCAGATATTCTTGATAACTAATTGCTTGATTTAATTATAAGTCTCTAAGGACTTAGGGTTTAGGATGAAGGATCCAAGGTTTTTTCACTAAGGACTTAGGATCAAACAACCTTGAGAATCGGTAATTGATTATTGAAAATAAGTTGTTGCAATAGAGAGTTCAGAGTTGTTACATTGTCAATCATCCACTATCCCTAGCATGTTACTCATATTTGTTACAAAGTCAATTTCATTTACTGCTTATTTTACTTTTCGCTAAGTGATAATCACCAAACAAAACCCCATTGAAGTTTTTGTTTAATTGAATCTTGAATTGAACTCATTATTCCTGCGCAGTCCCTGAGATCGACATTCGGGGAATTTTCTCTATTATTACATGAGGCAAAATAGTACACTTGCTATTTTACCGATCATGTACTGGATGTCATACTCTGTTAAGATCATTTGCCATCTTGCTATTCTTCCAGAGAGAGCAGGTTTTTCGAACACATATTTGATAGGATCCATTTTGGAGATCAGGAAAGTGGTATGGTTTAGCATATACTGTCTTAGTCGGCGAGCCGTCCATGCCAAGGCACAACAAGTTTTCTCGAGCAGTGAGTATCTTGTTTCACAATCGGTAAACTTTTTGCTAAGATAGTAGATTGCATGCTCTTTTCGGCCAGACTCGTCATGTTGCCCCAATACACACCCCATTGAATCTTCTAACACTGTTAGGTACATTATCAGAGGTCTTCCTTCCACTGGCGGTAACAAGATTGGTGGTTTTTGAAGATATTCTTTGATCTTATCAAAGGCTAATTGGCATTTGTCGTTCCATCTTTCCACTTGATCTTTCTTCAACAATTTGAAGATTGGCACACAAGTAGTAGTCAGATGGGCAATAAATCTGGCGATGTAGTTCAGACGTCCCAAGAATCCTCTGACTTGTTTCTCGGTACGGGGTATGGGCATTTCTTGAATGGCTTTGACTTTGGCAGGATCAACTTCAATACCCTTGCTGCTGACGATGAAACCTAAGAGTTTACCGGATCTTACTCCAAAGGTACACTTGTTCGGATTCAGTCGCAACCTGTACTTCCTGAGTCTGTCAAACAGCTTGTGCAGATGACCCAGATGTTCTTCTTCGGTGTTGGACTTTGAAATCATATCATCCACGTAAACCTCTATTTCCTGATGAATCATATCATGGAACAGAGCTACCATTGCACGCTGATACGTTGCTCACGCATTCTTTAAACCAAAGGGCATCACTTTGTAACAAAAGGTTCCCCAGGGTGTTGTGAAGGTTGTTTTTTTCCATGTCTTCGGGCGCCATCTTGATTTGGTTATAACCTGAGAATCCGTCCATAAAGGAAAATAACTTGCATTGTGCAGTATTGTCAACCAGTACATCGATGTGAGGTAAAGGGAAATCATCTTTGGGGCTTGCCCGATTCAGATCTCTGTAGTCTACACACATTCTGACTTTCCCGTCTTTTTTAGGCACAGGCACGATGTTAGCTATCCATGGAGGATAACTAAAAAATTTTAGAAAACCAGCGTTGAATTGCTTCTCAACCTCGTCTTTGATCTTCTTGGACATATCGGGCCTACTTCTCCGCAGTTTCTGCTTAACTGGAGTACTTCCTTCTTTGATCGGCAGGCGATGAACCACAATATCCGTGTCGAGACCAGGCATGTCTTCGTAGGACCAAGCGAATATCTCAATGTAGTCTTGTAACATTTGAATCAGTCTTTGCTTGACACTGTCTTCTAAATCAGCCCCTATCTTGACTTCTTTCTTTTCTTCGTCACTGCCCAGGTTGATAACCTCAATTGGCTCTTCATGCGGCTGTATAGTCCTTTCTTCTTGTTCTAATAGCCTTGCAAGTTCCCTAGGTACTTCATAATCTTCCTCACTTTCGTCCTCAGTTTGGTAGATCGGATTTTCAAAGTCATGATTGGCAATAGCAGAATCGTTATCAACAGGATCCAGAGTGAATGTGAATCTGCATTTATTATGTGGGTGTGTGTAAGAACACATAGCTATTTGAAAATGAATAAAGTAAAGAAAGAAACAAAAAGGATCACAAAATTTGAATATGCAAACGTCCCATGATTTTATTGAATGAACATATGATCATGGTATGACAAACCCTTATAAAAAGGACCAGTGTGCTTCGGGCAAGGCACCTGGCTTTTAAGTTCATGGTTCGATAGTACAGGAACCATTTTTATTTTTTGAACATATAAACAACGAAAATCGGAAATTGCATTTACTCCTGATCAAAGGAGATGACATCTTCAGCTTCCCAGTTGTTCAATCCATTGTTGTGAGTAGAGAATATTCAGTTGCTCCAGTTGCAGTTGTCTTCTTCGTCTTCCACAGTAATGACTTCTTTGGTGACAAGATGAGCTGTTGATCCTTTAGGATGAGGAAGATGCTCTATTGGATATGAGATAAGATTGTCCCATCCAGTTGGGATGATGTCTTTGATAGAGACTTGTGCACTCTGGGTAGTAGTGTACTGCATCAGAAAATCATTCTCGTTATTTGGTGTTTCCCAGACTTCTTCAGGAGTGACAGGGCTTGTGATTGTCATACTGTCTTCAAAATGTTCATCCCATCCAGTTGGGGTGATGTCTTCAATGGTGATCTGCGAACTCAGGGGAGCAGAATAGTTCACCATAAAGTCATACTTACCACTTGGTTCTCCCAGCGTATCCCAGACTTCTTTTGGACTAGGTGGACTTTGGTATTGCTCAGTAATGGAACTTGTGAAACTTTTGTAATCTTCGAACTAATCATCCCATCTAGTTGGGACAATGTCTTCAATGGCAATAAAAGAACTCTGAGGAGCAGTGTACTTCACTAGAAAGTCGTACCTGCCGCTTGGTTCTCCCAAAGTATCCCAAACCTCCTTGGAAACGGGTGGAACTTGGTCGTCTTCAATAGCATTTACTCCTTGGCTGATGAAATGTGACATTAATCCCCCTGAACCGAGACCGTTATCCACTGTTAGATTTGCAACACAATTTTCAAATTGGTCGACTGAAATCTCCTGTGGTACATGTGCAGCTTTCAAGAATTTCATCAAAGCTTTGGCATGAGCTTCTGAATATTTTAGCAGAGAGAGCATCGAAATCTTTGAAGCAGTGTGCCCCAGTTGTTCGACAATATTGTAATCACTTTTGCAGATGATTTTCAATATTTCCTCCATTTCTTGCCTTGACGGATCTTCAACAGTGACTTCCACAGGTACTTGAACTGGTTCAACTAGTGGCTCTTTGCCTCGAGCGTTGATATCTTGATTAGGAACTAGGACCTGGACTGGATTAGTAGTAACATTTAGAGAAATTTCTGGTGAAAAGATCCTTCCACTTCTAGCAATTTTACTAGTCCCCACAATATTATCAACAGTTGGAGTAGTAAAATTCACGGCCTCTTCAGTCAAGGTGTCTTGCTTAACTCCATGGATATAAACATTAGTGTCATAATTCCACGGGACAACTTTGTCTGAGGAATATGGAAATGGAGCTGAATTGGTAATGATTACAGATGCTACTCTGGGTGCAGCAGTAATCTTGAAGGGAGCCTTAGTAGGGATTTTTAATGGCATGTTAGAAATCACTGAGACGTCCTCTATCTTCATCCCATTTGAAAAAACTTCGCACAAATTGTCTATAGAAGGAAGTTTCTCAAACATAATGATACGACGATCCATCCACTTTTGAATTCCTCCTTTCAGATTTTCACAACCATTGGGTAAGTGTGCGCAATAAAAGCAATCAGGGTCACAACCTTGAAATAAACCAGCTTGTATTAGCTTTCTTTTGACATCAAGGAGTGGAGTTGACAGCTCTCTTACATCATAGATATAAATAGTGTCTATGATAGCATTAACAGTCTTGTCGTGTTTTGGCATAGGCGCAGTGATAACATTTGGAGCCTCTGGAGGATCGAACTCAATTTCCCCAGCATCTATCATGTCTTGGATTTTATTTTTCAGGGCCCAACAGTGATCTGCGTCATGTCCTGGACAGTTGGAATGGTATGCACATGTTGCGTCGGGGCGATAACTAGGAGAGGAAGTGTTGACATTCTTCGGAGGATCTTTCAATGTAATCAGATTTGCTTTTGACAAGTGTTGGAATGCTTGAGAGATTGGAATGTTGATTCTAGTGAAGTTTCTTCTTGGTGCATCTGGTCGACGCGTATACTTCGGCGGATGATCTTTTTGAGGTGCAGATGCAGAGATCAGAACAGCCCCTACAGATTGGTGATGCTCACTTTTGCGGCTTTTCTGACTGTGCATTGTATTGACTTCATTTCTCCCACTGATAGGCCTCTTTGTAGTACCAGAGGAGGAGCCTACTTGAATTTTTCCACTTTGAATGCCGCTTTCGACACACTCTCTAGTTAATATCAGGTCAGTGAAACCTGACGATGAGCTTCCCAGCAGATGACTGTAGAAAGGGCCAGTTAAAGTGCCCATGAACATGTCGACCAGCTCGCGATCATATAAGGGTGGTTGAACCCTTCCAGCTAGATCTCTCCATTTTTGTGCATACTCTTTGAAACTTTCTTTTGGTGCCATAGTCATGCCTCGTAGTTGAGTACGGGTTGGTGCAAGGTCAGCGTTGTATTGATACTGTTTGTAGAAGGCAGCAGCCAAATCTTCCCAGGTGTGAACTTTTGCACTTTCCAGTTGATAGTACCACTCGAGTTGAGTACCCGACAGACTTTCTTGGAAGAAATGAATCCACAATTTATTATCTGCCGTATGAGGTAGTATCTTCCTCACATAAGATCTTAGATGTAGTTTTGGGCAACAGACTCCATCATACTTTGCAAAGACAGGAACTTTGAACTTTGGAGAGATAACAATATCTGAGACGAGTCCAAGATCATTGAAGTCTAAACCAGGTTTTTTCTGTATCTCCATAGCTTTCATGCGTTCTTCTAACTGCTGGTATTTGCTATCACCCTGTTCGTTTTAGGAGTGATAATCTTCTTCATCAGGAGAGAGAGAGTTTGGCAGAACCTTGGTTGCTGTGATTGTCTTCTTGATCACCTTCACCGACTACTTCAGGGATTGGCGCTTTTTTGGGCATCCTGGCTGGGACTCTGACTTTCCTCACGAGGTGGCTTAAACCTACAGATCCCTTGGGCTTCTTTTTCTTCTTGGTCATCAGGGCTTTCAGTTCCTGTTGCCCCTTTGCTAACTCCAAAATTGCTATCTGAACTTGGGCGTTTTGTGCCTCGAGATTCTTGATGCTTGTTTCGGAATCCATCCCTTCTAAATGAAATAAACAGCGAGGAGATGAGAAACCTGTTATGTGAACCTGTTATGCAATGTTTATGAATGAAATGTATATGCAATGTTTTCAAGGATCTTAGAATTTAGATTTGTTTAAACAAGAGAGAAACAAACATTTATTAGTCAAACAATTTATTTCTCTTTTTTTTCTTTTGTCTCTTTTTTTCTTTTTCTTTTTCTTTGCCTCTTTTGGGCTCACAAGATAAAACAAAATAAAAGATCCTTCAAGTTTCCCATGGACGCTTTCTCTTTGCACCCAGGAACATGTTGATCTGCTGTTCTTCCTGGAGTTGTCTGGTGAGCTCCAACACTTTCCTTTCATAGTCTTGACAGTGTTCTTTGAAGGTGTCCCTTTATCCTTTTAGTTGAACCCAAGATTTCTGCAACTCTTCTAGGTCAGTCGGCATGTCTGGATGTAGAATAACTCGAGGTTCGTCCCCTTCGACTTCTTGCTCAATAGTCACAGGTAGGATAGCGGGATATGGCATGATGAACTTCTGAGCACGAGCTCGCACCCATTTGAGGTAAGGCTCCATGGGAATAGAATTCCATTGTCCTAAAGTTTTGCTTTCTACTTTGTAGACACTGCCCCAAGCATGTATAAACCTTCGTCGATATCTTTGGGATTCACCTTCGTAGTCGAACACAATGCCATGGATAATCATGTCATGAGGACCATTTCTTCGTGCATATCCGAATTGGCGCAAAGCTAAAGAGGGGTTGTAAGTGATACCTCCCCTAATGCCAAGGAGTGGCACATTAGGGTACTCCCCACAATGGTCAATGAGAGTGATGTCTTTTTGAAAGAAGTTGTTCCACCGGATATCTGAATGAGATAAAGACATAATCCTACGAGACCATTGCATCCTTTGCTCGTTTCTCAACATTGAACGGGGAAGGTGTAATGTAAACCATCTAGCCAGTAGTGGTACACAACACATAAGAGTTCCTCTCTTTTTCATGGTACGAGTGTGTAAAGAATGTAAAATGTCTCCCAGCAAAGTAGGTACCGGATTGCGGGTTAAGAAAATGTTGATAACGTGCACACTTATGAATTGGTCGGGATTAGGGAATAAAACCAACCCATAAATCAAAAGAGCCACCACTTCTTCAAAAGCTTGGTAACTTCTATCTTTTAATAGTGATCGAGCCTTTCCCATTAAGAAATTAGCAAGCAAACCCTTGACTCCACTCTTTGTTTCCTAATTGGACTCGATTTCTGACTTTCGTAAATGTAAGGCAGCAGAAATGATTTCAGGCTTTGGAATCTTTTCTAAACCGGTGAAAGGTAATTGATCTTGAACAGGTAGCCAAATTAATTCAGAGAATTCCTCCAAGGTGGGTACTAGCTGGTAATCAGGAAATGTAAAACAATGATGTTCGGGATCAAAGAACTGGAACAGGACTCGTATCATGTCTTCTTCAAATTTTGAGGTAACCAAATGGAGTAGGTGACCGTGCCTCTCGGTGAATTGAGCATTTCTGGGAAATTCTGATATTAAGTCCTTTAGTTCAGATGGTACTGTTGAGATGTTGATTCGGATGTAATCTCTGGTAGCGGGAGCCATTACCTGCAATCACAGAACAAAAATAAACTCTTCGATCCTTGAAGTGATTAGTGAGAAAATGATATGTTTATGATGTTTATGATGTCATGATGTCAAACATGTGGCAAACACACACAAATCACACAATAGCCTTAGGTTTAAAGGCTTGCATTAGGTTCATAGGTGATACCCTCCCCACTGAAGTTGAGTTGGTTTAAACCTATCTTAAAATGGTATTCGGGTTCTATGATCCTTGGAGACAACATCTCAATACGGCACTCGGACGGCCGATCAAAACATTCCTCGACGATAACCAACTTCGATCAATTTCAAAGCCAGTCACTTAATAGGCCACAAGTCAAGTTCAACTAAAGGTTCTAAGACAAATTAGTGCTTAATGAGATTTTGGAAGCCTAACATACTCCTTGATCGTTTTCAAGGGATATCAGTACAGACCAAAGTGTCGCACTAACGGTGACTACCAGATCAACCGTATCGGTACATGCCGTACAGTTTCCTTGGTCTATTGTCACATACTTAAGGTATCTCGAGATTCAGGATAGAATCTTTCACACAAGCAAATACCCAAACAAACCTTTGAAAAATAGAGCAAACAAGACAAGCAATTGAAAACATCGAAGTGATCTAAACTCTAAGGTAACCCCTTTCGAAAACATTTTGTTTTTTTGAATTCCCCAGCAGAGTCGCCAGTTCTGTCGTCCTCGGTTTTTTGTGGGATACAAACTGACTATTCTTTTATTATTTTGAGTTGTGAAAATCAGAGAGTCGCCACCGACTTTTATTTTATCCAATTAAGGAGAGGTTTATAAAAGAAACAGAAAAAGACCTTTAAGAGATTTTGGGTTCGGGGGTAGGTTATACAAAGGGAAGGTGTTAGCACCCCTTTGTATCCATGGTTATCCATGGGCTCTTAATTGCTTAGCTCACTTGTTTGAATCGTTTGTCTTGCTTTGAAATGCTTGTATGTGGTTTTAAATACTTTTGTAAAGAATTAACTTTATAATGATCCTTGTGTGGATGTATACAAAGTGTTTTATCTTTCGAAAGATGTTTGATGGTTTGAAAAAAAAAATTTAACTTCGTAATGATCCTTGTTTGGATGTATACAAAGTGTTGTCTTTTTGAAAGTTTGTTTTGTAAAACAGTGATGTGGAAAAGCTTTTGTTGTTTTTGATTGACCAAGCAATTAGGAGGTATACCCTAAGTTTATAAGGTCCTTTCCCATTTCTTTTAGAAAGTTTTCTTTGACTGGATATAGAAAGAAATTTGAATTGCATTTGAAACAGTAGAATTGATTTTGAAAAGAGTAACAGGGATTACCCTAAGAGGTGCAAGTGTGATTGTGTTTTGTTTCAGAAATTTTTTTTTTGAGATTAGTGATCTAGCGCTTCAATTGTTATTCTTGACACACACGCAGTTTTATATGTACAGAAATTAAAATGCGGAATGTAAAGTGCGGAAAGTAAATCTACGCTATTACATCGATTGTGCGAGAAATGTAAACTACGCTATTTACATGAATTTGACAACCTATACACTTATCTATGAATTTAAATTGCAATAAGATAAAGGGAAAATATTTTTGGATTTTTGGATGATTGATTTTAATTAAAATTAATGCATAATTAGTTTAATTAAAATATCAATAATTTAGAAATAAAATTTAAACCTAAAAATTAAGTCTAAAAATGTTTTCAAGTTTCTTGCTAATTAATTTTAAAATAAAATTAATTTTTTTTTGTGATTTTTGAAATGATTTTGAAATTATTAAGTTAATTAACATATAATTACACAAATAATTATACACATAAATTAAACTTAAAGAGAAAAATATTTTAAATATGTACAAAATTAGTTTATAATATATAAACTTAATTTAAATAAAAAGAAAATATTTTTTTGATAGGTTAAAAATAATTTAAAGGGAAATATATGAATATATATATTGATTAATTAAACAAAATATTTTATTTATTAAGAAAAATAAAATATTTTTGTGTCAAAAATTAATACAATATTTTATCAACCTAAAAATATTTTTTGTATATTTTTTTTTTGATTTTTAAAACTATTTTTAAATAATTTTGCAAAGAAAATTAAATAAAATAGAAAAATATTAAATATATTAAATATGGATCATGTGTGGCTGGCTGGTAAGTCCATAACATGGACTAGCGTGTCATGTGCGTTGGATGAAGTGATTGGACTGGTCTGGTGGTGACCAAGCGAGGATGCATGACACGTACAGAACCTGCAAAGCACTGAATCAAAAATTTAAAAGAAAATAAAAACGCGCGCGCTCTGGCCAATAGGAGGGGGCCACGTCTCATCTTCTTCCTCAGGAAACACTTTTTACACCACTCATTTGCAGAGAGCTGTAAAAAGCTCTAACCTATAACACCTGTGCAACACGAATAGGGGTTAGACTCAATATAAATTTGGCGCGAGGTCATGGTTCGATTCGTCTAGTTCATACGAGTTTAATGGTACCACTTAGAACCTATAATTTTGCCTAAATCATGAATCCCTCTTTTTGAACTCAAAAACCCTAAAATGGTAAGTGCTCATACAAGCGACCAAACTTCAATTAAAGCTCCAGAAACGTTCACAAGATAACACCAATCATGAATATGCCATTAGAATTTATTTATTATGAGTGTATAATTGAAATCGAAGAAGTTTTTAAAAGTGCAAACCGTGGGTTATATGTACGTGTTCTTGAGGTTTCAAGGCTTGAAATTGATTTGGTTATGTTCAGTGGAGGTCAGGGAACGTGTTTGAGTGTTTAGTTTGGATTGAAATTAGCTTAAACTTAAAATTCAAATTTCAAATTTCTTTCAAAATTTCAAGTTTGATACAAGAGTGATACAAGCATGTGTTTGTTCTGAATTTGTGTCCTCTTCCTTACTGAAGTATGCTAAGCTATTTATGAGCAATAGATGTGCTGCAAACTTAAGCTAACCATTATTGATTGCTTTGAACTTTTGAATTTTTTAATATATAAAGCTTTGAATTCTTTGGCCATGGCTTCATTTTTCTTCACCCTCTTGCTCTAGGCCTGCTGTACTTCTTTACGTTGCAGATGTTAAGCCATCTTGGTGACTCAAGCTAAGGACAAAAGCTTTGGATAATTGTCTTGAACCATTTCTTTTTTAATTTAATTTTAAATGTAATAAAATTAAATTAAAAAAGAAACAAAAATGACATGGGCCTAATGTTGGTCATGGGAGCCCTTTAACATCATTAGAAACATGTTTGGATCATGCATGTTTGGCCTCTTTTGGAAAAAAAACATTTTTGATCAATGTTGGTTTCATGCATTTTCCCAAAAAAATAGCCAACTTCAACAAGGCATATCTCCCTCAATTTTGATCATATGAAGGAGTTCTTGTACTTTTTAGAAACCTCAAGATGTCCTCTAAAAGCTACTTTGGAAATTTTTTTGCATTTGGAGAAGTTATCTTGATGTTATGGCCTTTGACAAAAAACCACTTTTTGTTGACTTTGAAAATGACCTGTAATATCCTGGCTCATATTTTCCAAATGGTAAATCCAATGACCATGGGATCAATTTCATTTGAAAGATAATTGAATTTCCTTCAAAACAAGCTTTGGTTGGAATTTTTTGGATGAACAAGGAGAGAGTTATGGCAGTCAAAGTTCAGTTGACTTTTTAGGAGAAAACCCTAATTTTGAAACTTAGGGTTTTGTTGATTTCTGGAGTTTTCTTGATGAATTATGATCAACCATTAATCAAATGATGAATCTTTTGACAAAATATGGATGTTGACAAAAAATTTCATTTTTGACTGTCTGTTGACTTTTCGGTCAAACTGGTCGTCTGTTGACTGTTTGAGCTGCTGACTGTGCGTCCGAGCGAATTGAAGTTTGAAAATTTGTCTGGTGGTACTTTGAGACATATGGAGGTCCATGAAATCCATTTGAGGTCTCAAAAAACTTGTTCTCCTGAAAAAAAAAACAAAAACCCTAATTAGGGACTGTTTGTGTAGGAGTCAGTTAAGCGTACCTGATTTTTGTGCAGTGTTGAGGCTCTGCTGATTATGTGATTATCAGAAGACTTTTAGGACAAAAATCTTGGAATTTTGAAATATGAAAGATTGATTTGAATGATGATACAAAACACGGAGAATCGTGCTGTCAGCGGGTTTGACTGTTAACTAGTTGTCCGGGCATTAACGTAACAGTTAAAGTGAAAACTTAACAGTTAAAGTTAATTTTTTTTCTTTTTGTTTTTGTTGTGTTAATGGTGAAAATTTATTTACATGAGTTGTTTAGAAAAACACAAACATAATAAATAAATAAAATATACCGTACGCGAACGAAATTACCGATAATAATCTTGAAAAAGATTTAATGCACAGAAAAATAAATATTTAACTAGCAATAAACACACATAATACTATCTTGATAATTAAACGACGGTACGACAGACAATACAATATTTAATACTGACAGTACAAATATTACATAATAATATAGCGAACAATACGACAAATAAAATGAACGGTACATTATTTGAAAGCAAAAGATACGTCAAACTTTAAGTATGACGATTGAAAACCCATGCTATAAATAACAATATATAGATGCACGGGAGTGTAAACATCCCATGTCCGCATTTTTCAGGACTATGCAGACAGAAAAAAGACATGATCACCACCAAAACAGTGATGACCATAAGAAAAAATGTGTCCATCCACTTTGCCATTTTTGTCGGGGAAGAAGAGAAAATAATTATGAGATAGAAATTTGGGAAATGAGTGAAATTTGATGTGAGAATTTATGGAAAAAATGAGGGGAATTTATAGAGTGAAAAGAAAGATAGAGACGTTGGGGTATTAAGCTTGATCGTATACCTATCATGTACGATAACACAAGTGCCATAAACTTGAGCAAGAATCCTGTTTTACACTCACGAACCAAGCATATTGAAATAAGGCATCACTTCCTAAGAGATCATGTAGAAAAAGGAGAAGTTATATTTGAACATGTAGAGAGCAAGAAGCAACTAGCTGACATCTTCAGCAAGAAGCAACATGTAGAGAATAAGCATACATCTAACATGTTTGGGCAGACGTTAGCGAGCATTGCATTAGTTCATTTCATGGCATTGCATCTCATTTCTGTCATGGTATTATGTCTTTTATTACTTGAACTTCAGCTTGGTTTGTACCTTTAAATATGTCTGGACATTATGCTCTATTTCTTTACTATTATGTTATGTAAGACATTGTTTTGTTTAGATTATTTTGTTATTCTCTTCTACTATTCTCCTGGTTTCTTTCTTTTGATGTTGTCAAAGGGGGAGATGAGTTGAGAGTACGGGGGAGCTTAGTACGGGGGAGCTTACACATACAAGACCGGGGGAGATTTCGTCATTTAATCAAATGTTTGCCATCATCAAAAAGGGGGAGTATGTAAGTACAAGCCTATACTTACCAAGGAGTTTTCGATTCATGGCAAACATCATAAGTGAGCAAACACAAAAGCACAAGTGGATAACTCAAGGAAAATCAAGTTTTGGCTATCTAAGACAATGTAGGTCGACCTACCCTGTGTCAAGGTCAACCTATAAAGCTCAAATTACTCAACATATAGTTTTGCATCAACTAGGCCGACCCAGTGCATCATTTGGTCGACTCAAATTAAGGCAAACAAAGAAGATACAAACATGCCACTGTTAGGTCGACCCACTCACCTTCCTAGGTCGACCTAAACTGAAGGAATTTACACATGTCACTGTTAGGTCGACCTACCCACACTCCTAGGTCGACCTAAACTGAAGAAAAGTCCCAAGAACGCATTTCAACTGACTTTAGGTCGACCTAACTGGCAACAACTGACTTTAGGTCGACCTAAACCTTCAACAGGTCAACCTAACTGGGAACAATTTCAACTCAACTAAATCTGCTTCTGTTAGGTCGACCTAGTAGGTCAACCTATCTGCTCAAAAAGTGCCAAATTGAATGTTTGCTCAGCACCAACATATCAGCTCCTTATATATCATCTTATGTTAATTATTTTCTCAACAACACCAACAACTGAAAGATACACAAAGGCTTCTCATCTTCGATCATCGACACAACTCCAACACAACTACACACAATCATTTTTGCGTTGAGGGTTTGCGTTCAAGATCGATAACGTCCATGGAACGGAATTGAAGATTCCTAGTGAGTGAAGATTTGTGGGTTTTATGGTGAATAAAATCTGAGGGTTTTGTCCTCTAAGATTGGTGAATTTTGGGGGTTTTTATCAAGAGGCTTTATCAAAGATTCAGCTGAGTGTGAAGATTGAAGAACAAGGGTTCAAGGAATTCAATACACTGCAGCAAGGAAATCAAAGTGAAGCTCTTGGAAGACCTTGATCTGGCTCAAGATTAAGGGGGAAGAAGATTCAAAGGATCAACATAATTAGTTTATCGTTTATCGCTTTGTTATCTTCTTTGTATAAACTGTTTTCAATAATAATGAAAGACATCCCAATTCCCGTTTGGAATTGGGGGCAGATGTAGTCGTAGCGAGGACGATCGACGAACTGCCTGAACAAATATCGTGTTCTTATCGCTTTTATCTTTTCATTTACGTTCTGTTCATATTTGGTTATAATTGCAAATTGATCAACGATTCAAGTGTTAAAATTGTGTATCAAGAACTTGTGTAAACATCACTATTCACCACACATTGAATCATAATCAATTTGGATATTATCACCAAGTGTTTGTCTTTTTGCTTCATCCATTATCAAAGCATTGGAAACAAAGTTTATCAATATTGAAGTTAATCGTTTTTCATTGGTGTAACGAATTGATTCAATAGTATATCCTTTCATTGTTAATCCTAATTATTTTGTGTTTTTATCACATATACAACCTTTTCAATAGTGGTCCGGAATAGATGCGAGTCGATTCAGAACCGCTTTCGCGTAAGTTTGAAATAATTCCGAAAAACTCTGAGAGATCTATTCACCCCCTCTAGATCCTTAAGCCTAGCGTCTAACAAGTGGCATCAAGAGCTCTGGTTTATTCCGTGCTACGTGAAACACTTATTGGAAAAATGGCTTCCGGACCTAAAGGGGCTCACAATAGAGCTCCAGTTTTCAACGGTGAAAACTATGGCTATTGGAAGGATTGTATGTGCGTTCATATCAATGCCATTGAAAGGAACATCTGGGCAGCAATTGTCAATGGTCCCTTTCAGATTACCATGACAAATGCAGCTGGTGCCGTTGTTCCAAAACCAGAAAATACTTGGGATGCTGAAGATGAAAAGAGATATGGATACGATTGGAAAGCGAGAAACAGTCTAATCTCAGCTCTAGGAGTTGATGAATACTATCGTGTTTCTCATTGTAGATCCGCTAAAGCTATGTGGGACACATTGCAAGTTGCCCATGAGGGAACGGATGATGTCAAACTAGCTAGAATCAATACGTTAACTCAAGAGTTCGAACTATTTCACATGGAAGATGGTGAATCCATCGAAAACATGCAAAAGAGATTCGTACATTTGAAAAATCGTTTAAATTCTCTTGATAGACCTGTTTCCAATGCAGTTGCTACTAACAAAATCTTGAGATGTTTGAACAGGGAATGGCAACCCAAGGTTACGGCAATAAAGGAAGCAAATGATCTAAATACCTTAGACATCACCACTCTCTTTGGTAAACTAGAAGAACATGAACAACATCTTAAATGCCTTGACATGCATGAGAAAAGGGCAAAGAAAGATAAGAACATGGAGAAAGAGGTAGAGAAGAAGTCAATAGCTCTAAAAGCTTCAAGCTCCAAGACCTCAAAGCAAGAGCTAAAGGATAGTGATACTAGTGATGATGAAGATTCGGATGATGAGGAAATGAGACTGTTCGTGCGAAGATACAACAAGTACATAAAGAAAAATAGAGCAAAACACTCCGGAAAAAGCTTGATTAATCATAAGAAGCAATTCGACAAGTTCAAACAAGGTGAGAATAACAAAGGAAAAACCAAAGGTCCTTGTTTCAATTGCGGCAAAGATGGTCATTACAAACCGGATTGTCCATATCTCAAGAAGGAGAAAGACAAGAATCAAAGCAAAAGTCACAAAAAGTCTAGAAAAGCTTATATAGCATGGGAAAGTGATTCCTCAAGTGAATACGCATCAAGCGATGAAGAAGAATCAGCAAACTTATGTCTTACGGCTCATCAACACAAGAAAAAGAAACGTGTAAGTCATCTTAAACCTGAACTTGTAGATAAGGTATCTCATGCTCAATTAAAATTAGCCTTTGAAGAACTACATAGAGATGCAATTGAAGCTTTCAAACTTTTGGCCTCAAATAAGAAATTTTTTTCATATCTTGAATCAAAAGTTGAGAAGACCGAAAAGGACATGGAAGCTTTGAAACAATCTATGCTAGATATTCAAAAGGATAAAATTGAGGAAGATCCTGCATCATGGTTTGGTTGTGAGACATGTCATATTTGGCAAAAAGAAGTGAGAGATCTAAAGGCCAAATTAGATAAGGCTCTACAACCAAAAGTGACCTTTGCGGTTGATCCAAATAAGTTCAAAAGATCGTATACTCCTTTATATAGTATATACACTTTTGTACCAAAAGTATCAACTAGCATAATAGCATACTCTCATAATATTACTTGTCACTATTGTTGCAAAAAGGGACATACCATTGAAAAATGCAAATTTAGGAGGATTTTAGTTCCTAAAGGAGTATTTCAATGGTTGCCTAAGTGCAACAGTTTATGTACTCACCACCTAGGACCCAATGAAGATTGGGGACCTTCCACTCTAAATTAATTTTGCAGGAAATGTGTCTTGACATTGCCGAAAGGTTGTGGTTCCTTGATAGCGGATGTTCAAGACACATGACGGGAGACATATCACTCTTTGTTGAGTTCCACGCAAAGAAAAAGGGGTATGTCACCTATGGAAACAACAATCGGGGAGCTATACTTGGTAAAGGAAGTGTAGGTAACCCGTCTACCACAGCTATAACTGATGTGTTACTAGTAGAAGGTCTTAAACATAATATCCTAAGTATTAGTCAATTGTGCGACAAAGACTTCAAAGTAACTTTTACAAATTCTGGCTGCACAATAGAACATATTAAGAAAAGTGAGATCATGTTTAATGGCACATGAGTAAACCATATTTATATGCTAAAACTTGGACGAAGGCATATTTTTTTGGTTACTCTCAATCTAGTAAGGCGTATAGGCATATAGGTTCTCTCAATTCAGTTACTACTTATTGTTGAAGAGTCAGTTCATGTGTCCTTTTGATGAATCTTATGCAAAATGTGTCGAGAAAGGTATATCTTTTGATAGTGCAGGCCCATCTACTGAAGACATTGTCAAAGATAAGGAACACGAAAGTGAAAGTGTTGCAAAGGAAGATGTTAAGAAAGAGAAAGATGAGTCTCATGATAGTGTTGAAAAAGAAAGCATCTCAAACAATGAAGAACTTCCTAAGGCCTGGACAAATGTAAAAGATCATCCAATCGACAACATAATAGGGGACATCTCAAAGGGCGTGACAACACGCTCCAAGATAAGTAACTTTTGTCATCATTTTGCTTTTGTTTCACAAGTTGAGCTGAAAAACTCTAAGGACGCATTACTTGATGAGCATTGGCTAATGGCCATGCAAGAAGAATTAAACCAATTCAAACGGAATGATGTTTGGGACCTTGTCCCTCATCCGGGAGATCATCAAGTAATTGGCACTAGATGGGTTTTTCGTAACAAACTTGATGAAAACGGAGTTATTACTAGAAACAAAGCTAGATTAGTTGCTCAAGGTTACAATCAAGAGGAAGGTATTGATTATGAAGAGACATACGCTCCCGTAGCACGTCTCGAAGCTATTCGTCTCTTACTTGCTTATGCTTGTTCAAAAGACTTTAAACTATTTCAAATGGATGTTAAAAGTTCCTTTCTAAATGGCTATATAAATGAAGAGATCTACGTCGCTCAGCCACCCGGCTTTGAGAATTACATGTATCCAACTCATGGTTATAAGTTGAAACGTGCTTTATACGGTCTCAAACAAGCCCCTAGGGATTGGTATGAACGTTTGAGCAAATTTCTACTTAGTCAAGGGTACTTTAGGGGTAAAGTTGACACTACTCTCTTCATTAAAAGAAAATATAAAGATATACTCTTGGTTCAAGTTTATGTAGATGATATTATATTTGGGTCGACTAATGCAAAACTTGTCAAAGAATTTTCTAAGCTTATGCAGAGTGAATTTGAGATTAGTCTCATGGGAGAGCTGAATTTCTTCCTTGGCCTACAAATCAAGCAACTTAGTCATGGAACGTTCGTAAGTCAAACCAAGTATTGTACAGAGTTGCTTAAAAGATTTGGAATGAGTGAGGCAAAGGAGATTGACACACCTATGGCAACAAATAGTAACCTAGACAAAGATGAGAAAGGTAAAGAGGTTGATGTGAAATTGTACCGAGGTATGATAGGTTCACTATTGTATCTCACAGCTTCAAGACCGGACATCATGTTTAGTGTATGTATGCAAGAAACCAATCTTGTCCAAAGGAATCACACTTAAAAGCTGTAAAAAGAATTCTACGATATCTACGTGGAACTACTACATATGGTCTATGGTATCCTAAAGGTAATGAATGTTATTTGGTGGGATTCTCCGACTCAGACTTTGCTGGATGCAAATCCGACAGAAAGAGCACCAGTGGGACAAGTCATCTATTCTCAAATTCATTGATAAGCTGGCATAGCAAGAAACAAGTATCAGTTGCATTATCTACCGCTAAGGCAGAATACGTAGCTGCCGGAAGCTGCTGTGCTCATTGACTTTGGTATTAAGCTTGATCGTATACCTATCATGTGCGATAACACAAGTGCCATAAACTTGAGCAAGAATCCTGTTTTACACTCACGAACCAAGCATATTGAAATAAGGCATCACTTCCTAAGAGATCATGTAGAAAAAGGAGAAGTTATATTTGAACATGTAGAGAGCAAGAAGCAACTAGCTGACATCTTCACCAAACCTCTTGCAACGGAGCAGTTCTTCAACATTCGTAGGGAATTAGGGATATTAGATATCTCTAATTTGAGCTAAAGGCGTTTGTTTTCTTAATTTGATTCCTTTACTTTATATATATTGATTATGCTCAAGCTAACATCTCTCTTAGTATGAAGGTAGTTCATCATCAAATCAAGCATCATTTCACATTGACTAGATAATTATACTTCATTCTACGAAATGATGACGAGATACCTACAATTGAGAAAGTGGTAACATGTTTGTTGTTCACTTCCAAGACTATCATTGATGCTATAATATGCTATCAATTAACATGTTTATAGTGACTTCTTATATGCTTCTCAACCTATCTCATTTACATGTATATGTTGTTCATCATTACTCATAACATATCATGTTTGGGCATAAAAATAGTAGAATAAGCATACATCTAACATGTTCGGGCAGTCGTTAGCGAGCATTGCATTAGTTCATTTCATGGCATTGCATCTCATTTCTGTCATGGTATTATGTCTTTTATTACTTGAACTTCAGCTTGGTTTGTACCTTTAAATATGTCTGGACATTATGCTCTATTTCTTTACTATTATGTTATGTAAGACATTGTTTTGTTTAGATTATTTTGTTATTCTCTTCTACTATTCTCCTGGTTTCTTTCTTTTGATGTTGTCAAAGGGGGAGATGAGTTGAGAGTACGGGGGAGCTTAGTACGGGGGAGCTTACACATACAAGACCGGGGGAGATTTCGTCATTTAATCAAATGTTTGCCATCATCAAAAAGGGGGGTATGTAAGTACAAGCCTATACTTACCAAGGAGTTTTCGATTCATGGCAAACATCATAAGTGAGCAAACACAAAAGCACAAGTGGATAACTCAAGGAAAATCAAGTTTTGGCTATCTAAGACAATGTAGGTCGACCTACCCTATGTCAAGGTCAACCTATAAAGCTCAAATTACTCAACATATAGTTTTGCATCAACTAGGCCGACCCAGTGCATCATTTGGTCCACTCAAATTAAGGCAAACAAAGAAGATACAAACATGCCACTGTTAGGTCGACCCACTCACCTTCCTAGGTCGACCTAAACTGAAGGAATTTACACATGTCACTGTTAGGTCGACCTACCCACACTCCTAGGTCGACCTAAACTGAAGAAAAGTCCCAAGAACGCATTTCAACTGACTTTAGGTCGACCTAACTGGCAACAACTAACTTTAGGTCGACCTAAACCTTCAACAGGTCAACCTAACTGGGAACAATTTCAACTCAACTAAATCTGCTTCTGTTAGGTCGACCTAGTAGGTCAACCTATCTGCTCAAAAAGTGCCAAATTGAATGTTTGCTCAGCACCAACATATCATCTCCTTATATATCATCTTATGTTAATTATTTTCTCAACAACACCAACAACTGAAAGATACACAAAGGCTTCTCATCTTCGATCATCGACACAACTCCAACACAACTACACACAATCATTTTTGCGTTGAGGGTTTGCGTTCAAGATCGATAACGTCCATGGAACGGAATTGAAGATTCCTAGTGGGTGAAGATTTGTGGGGTTTCTGGTGAATAAAATCTGAGGGTTTTGTCCTCCAAGATTGGTGAATTTTGGGGGTTTTTATCAAGAGGCTTTATCAAAGATTCAGCTGAGTGTGAAGATTGAAGAACAAGGGTTCAACGAATTCAATACACTGCAGCAAGGAAATCAAAGTGAAGCTCTTGGAAGACCTTGATTTGGCTCAAGATTAAGGGGGAAGAAGATTCAAAGGATCAACATAATTTGTTTATCGTTTATCGCTTTGTTATCTTTTTTGTATAAACTGTTTTCAATAATAATGAAAGACATCCCAATTCCCGTTTGGAATTGGGGGCAGATGTAGTCGTAGCGAGGACGATCGACGAACTTCCTGAACAAATATCGTGTTCTTATCGCTTTTATCTTTTTATTTACGTTCTGTTCATATTTGGTTATAATTGCAAATTGATCAACGATTCAAGTGTTAAAATTGTGTATCAAGAACTTGTGTAAACATCACAATTCACCACACATTGAATCATAATCAATTTGGATATTATCACCAAGTGTTTGTCTTTTTGCTTCATCCATTATCAAAGCATTGGAAACAAAGTTTATCAATATTGAAGTTAATCGTTTTTCATTGGTGTAACGAATTGATTCAATAGTATATCCTTTCATTGTTAATCCCAATTATTTTGTGTTTTTATCACATATACAACCTTTTCAATAGTGGTCCGGAATAGATGCGAGTCGATTCAGAACCGCTTTCGCGTAAGTTTGAAATAATTCCAAAAAACTCTGAGAGATCTATTCACCCCCCTCTAGATCCTTAAGCTTAGCGTCTAACAAGTGGCATCAAGAGCTCTGGTTTATTCCGTGCTACGTGAAACACTTATTGGAAAAATGGCTTCCGGACCTAAAGGGGCTCACAATAGAGCTCCAGTTTTCAACGGTGAAAACTATGGCTATTGGAAGGATTGTATGTGCGTTCATATCAATGCCATTGAAAGGAACATCTGGGCAGCAATTGTCAATGGTCCCTTTCAGATTACCATGACAAATGCAGCTGGTGCCGTTGTTCCAAAACCAGAAAATACTTGGGATGCTGAAGATGAAAAGAGATATGGATACGATTGGAAAGCGAGAAACAGTCTAATCTCAGCTCTAGGAGTTGATGAATACTATCTTGTTTCTCATTGTAGATCCGCTAAAGCTATGTGGGACACATTGCAAGTTGCCCATGAGGGAACGGATGATGTCAAACTAGCTAGAATCAATACGTTAACTCAAGAGTTCGAACTATTTCACATGGAAGATGGTGAATCCATCGAAAACATGCAAAAGAGATTCGTACATTTGAAAAATCGTTTAAATTCTCTTGATAGACCTGTTTCCAATGCAGTTGCTACTAACAAAATCTTGAGATGTTTGAACAGGGAATGGCAACCCAAGGTTACGGCAATAAAGGAAGCAAATGATCTAAATACCTTCGACATCACCACTCTCTTTGGTAAACTAGAAGAACATGAACAACATCTTAAATGCCTTGACATGCATGAGAAAAGGGCAAAGAAAGATAAGAACATGGAGAAAGAGGTAGAGAAGAAGTCAATAGATCTAAAAGCTTCAAGCTCCAAGCTCCAAGACCTCAAACCAAGAGCTAGAGGATAGTGATACTAGTGATGATGAAGATTCGGATGATGAGGAAATGAGACTGTTCGTGCGAAGATACAACAAGTACATAAAGAAAAATAGAGCAAAACACTCCGGAAAAAGCTTGATTAATCATAAGAAGCAATTCGACAAGTTCAAACAAGGTGAGAATAACAAAGGAAAAACCAAAGGTCCTTGTTTCAATTGCGGCAAAGATGGTCATTACAAACCGGATTGTCCATATCTCAAGAAGGAGAAAGACAAGAATCAAAGCAAAAGTCACAAAAAGTCTAGAAAAGCTTATATAGCATGGGAAAGTGATTCCTCAAGTGAATACTCATCAAGCGATGAAGAAGAATCAGCAAACTTATGTCTTACGGCTCATCAACACAAGAAAAAGAAACGTGTAAGTCATCTTAAACCTGAACTTGTAGATAAGGTATCTCATGCTCAATTAAAATTAACCTTTGAAGAACTACATAGAGATGCAATTGAAGCTTTCAAACTTTTGGCCTCAAATAAGAAATTTTTTTCATATCTTGAATCAAAAGTTGAGAAGACCGAAAAGGACATGGAAGCTTTGAAACAATCTATGCTAGATATTCAAAAGGATAAAATTGAGGAAGATCCTGCATCATGGTTTGGTTGTGAGACATGTCATATTTGGCAAAAAGAAGTGAGAGATCTAAAGGCCAAATTAGATAAGGCTCTACAACCAAAAGTGACATTTGCGGTTGATCCAAATAAGTTCAAAAGATCGTATACTCCTTTATATAGTAAATACACTTTTGTACCAAAAGTATCAACTAGCAAAATAGCATACTCTCATCATATTACTTGTCACTATTGTTGCAAAAAGGGACATACCATTGAAAATGCAAATTTAGGAGGATTTTAGTTCCTAAAGGAGTATTTCAATGGTTGCCTAAGTGCAACAGTTTATGTACTCACCACCTAGGACCCAATGAAGATTGGGGACCTTCCACTCTAAATTAATTTTGCAGGAAAAGTGTCTTGACATTGCCGAAAGGTTGTGGTTCCTTGATAGCGGATGTTCAAGACACATGACGGGAGACATATCACTCTTTGTTGAGTTCCACGCAAAGAAAAATGGGTATGTCACCTATGGAGACAACAATCGGGGAGCTATACTTGGTAAAGGAAGTGTAGGTAACCCGTCTACCACAGCTATAACTGATGTGTTACTAGTAGAAGGTCTTAAACATAATATCCTAAGTATTAGTCAATTGTGCGACAAAGACTTCAAAGTAACTTTTACAAATTCTGGCTGCACAATAGAACATATTAAGAAAAGTGAGATCATGTTTAATGGCACATGAGTAAACCATATTTATATGCTAAAACTTGGACGAAGGCATATTTTTTTGGTTACTCTCAATCTAGTAAGGCATATAGGCATATAGGTTCTCTCAATTCAGTTACTACTTATTGTTGAAGAGTCAGTTCATGTGTCCTTTTGATGAATCTTATGCAAAATGTGTCGAGAAAGGTATATCTTTTGATAGTGCAGGCCCATCTACTGAAGACATTGTCAAAGATAAGGAACACGAAAGTGAAAGTGTTGCAAAGGAAGATGCTAAGAAAGAGAAAGATGAGTCTCATGATAGTGTTGAAAAAGAAAGCATCTCAAACAATGAAGAACTTCCTAAGGCCTGGACAAATGTAAAAGATCATCCAATCGACAACATAATAGGGGACATCTCAAAGGGCGTGACAACACGCTCCAAGATAAGTAACTTTTGTCATCATTTTGCTTTTGTTTCACAAGTTGAGCCGAAAAACGCTAAGGACGCATTACTTGATGAGCATTGGCTAATGGCCATGCAAGAAGAATTAAACCAATTCAAACGGAATGATGTTTGGGACCTTGTCCCTCATCCGGGAGATCATCAAGTAATTGGCACTAGATGGGTTTTTCGTAACAAACTTGATGAAAACGGAGTTATTACTAGAAACAAAGCTAGATTAGTTGCTCAAGGTTACAATCAAGAGGAAGGTATTGATTATGAAGAGACATACGCTCCCGTAGCACGTCTCGAAGCTATTCGTCTCTTACTTGCTTATGCTTGTTCAAAAGACTTTAAACTATTTCAAATGGATGTTAAAAGTGCCTTTCTAAATGGCTATATAAATGAAGAGATCTACGTCGCTCAGCCACCCGGCTTTGAGAATTACATGTATCCAACTCATGTTTATAAGTTGAAACGTGCTTTATGCGGTCTCAAACAAGCCCCTAGGGATTGGTATGAACGTTTGAGCAAATTTCTACTTAGTCAAGGGTACTTTAGGGGTAAAGTTGACACTACTCTCTTCATTAAAAGAAAATATAAATATATACTCTTGGTTCAAGTTTATGTAGATGATATTATATTTGGGTCGACTAATGCAAAACTTGTCAAAGAATTTTCTAAGCTTATGCAGAGTGAATTTGAGATTAGTCTCATGGGAGAGCTGAATTTCTTCCTTGGCCTACAAATCAAGCAACTTAGTCATGGAACGTTCGTAAGTCAAACCAAGTATTGTACAGAGTTGCTTAAAAGATTTGGAATGAGTGAGGCAAAGGAGATTGACACACCTATGGCAACAAATAGTAACCTAGACAAAGATGAGAAAGGTAAAGAGGTTGATGTGAAATTGTACCGAGGTATGATAGGTTCACTATTGTATCTCACAGCTTCAAGACCGGACATCATGTTTAGTGTATGTATGTGTGCAAGAAACCAATCCTGTCCAAAGGAATCACACTTAAAAGCTGTAAAAAGAATTCTACGATATCTACGTGGAACTACTACATATAGTCTATGGTATCCTAAAGGTAATGAATGTTATTTGGTGGGATTCTCCGACTCAGACTTTGCTGGATGCAAATCCGACAGAAAGAGCACCAGTGGGACATGTCATCTATTCTCAAATTCATTGATAAGCTGGCATAGCAAGAAACAAGTATCAGTTGCATTATCTACCGCTGAGGCAGAATACGTAGCTGCCGGAAGCTGCTGTGCTCATTGACTTTGGTATTAAGCTTGATCGTATACCTATCATGTGCGATAACACAAGTGCCATAAACTTGAGCAAGAATCCTGTTTTACACTCACGAACCAAGCATATTGAAATAAGGCATCACTTCCTAAGAGATCATGTAGAAAAAGGAGAAGTTATATTTGAACATGTAGAGAGCAAGAAGCAACTAGCTGACATCTTCACCAAACCTCTTGCAACGGAGCAGTTCTTCAACATTCGTAGGGAATTAGGGATATTAGATATCTCTAATTTGAGCTAAATGCGTTTGTTTTCTTAATTTTATTCCTTTACTTTATATATATTGATTATGCTCAAGCTAACATCTCTCTTAGTATGAAGGTAGTTCATCATCAAATCAAGCATCATTTCACATTGACTAGAGAATTATACTTCATTCTACGAAATGATGACGAGATACCTACAATTGAGAAAGTGGTAACATGTTTGTTGTTCACTTCCAAGAATATCATTGATGCTATAATATGCTATCAATTAACATGTTTATAGTGACTTCTTATATGCTTCTCAACCTATCTCATTTACATGTATATGTTGTTCATCATTACTCATAACATATCATGTTTGGGCATAAAAATAGTAGAATAAGCATACATCTAACATGTTTGGGCAGACGTTAGCGAGCATTGCATTAGTTCATTTCATGGCATTGCATCTCATTTCTGTCATGGTATTATGTCTTTTATTACTTGAACTTCAGCTTGGTTTGTACCTTTAAATATGTTTGGACATTATGCTCTATTTCTTTACTATTATGTTATGTAAGACATTATTTTGTTTAGATTATTTTGTTATTCTCTTCTACTATTCTCCTGGTTTCTTTCTTTTGATGTTGTCAAAGGGGGAGATGAGTTGAGAGTACGGGGGAGCTTAGTACGGGGGAGCTTATACATACAAGACCGGGGGAGATTTCGTCATTTAATCAAATGTTTGCCATCATCAAAAAGGGGGAGTATGTAAGTACAAGCCTATACTCACCAAGGAGTTTTCGATTCATGGCAAACATCATAAGTGAGCAAACACAAAAGCACAAGTGGATAACTCAAGGAAAATCAAGTTTTGGCTATCTAAGACAATGTAGGTCGACCTACCCTGTGTCAAGGTCAACCTATAAAGCTCAAACTACTCAACATATAGTTTTGCATCAACTAGGCCGACCCAGTGCATCATTTGGTCGACTCAAATTAAGGCAAACAAAGAAGATACAAACATGCCACTGTTAGGTCGACCCACTCACCTTCCTAGGTCGACCTAAACTGAAGGAATTTACACATGTCACTGTTAGGTCGACCTACCCACACTCCTAGGTCGACCTAAACTGAAGAAAAGTCCCAAGAACGCATTTCAACTGACTTTAGGTCGACCTAACTGGCAACAACTGACTTTAGGTCGACCTAAACCTTCAACAGGTCAACCTAACTGGGAACAATTTCAACTCAACTAAATCTGCTTCTGTTAGGTCGACCTAGTAGGTCAACCTATCTGCTCAAAAAGTGCCAAATTAAATGTTTGCTCATCACCAACATATCAGCTCCTTATATATCATCTTATGTTAATTATTTTCTCAACAACACCAACAACTGAAAGATACACAAAGGCTTCTCATCTTCGATCATCGACACAACTCCAACACAACTACACACAATCATTTTTGCGTTGAGGGTTTGCGTTCAAGATCGATAATGTCCATGGAAGGGAATTGAAGATTCCTAGTGGGTGAAGATTTGTGGGGTTTCTGTTGAATAAAATCTGTGGGTTTTGTCCTCCAAGATTGGTGAATTTTGGGGGTTTTTATCAAGAGGCTTTATCAAAGATTCAGCTGAGTGTGAAGATTGAAGAACAAAGGTTCAAGGAATTCAATACACTGCAGCAAGGAAATCAAAGTGAAGCTCTTGGAAGACCTTGATCTGGCTCAAGATTAAGGGGGAAGAATATTCAAAAGATCAACATAATTGGTTTATCGTTTATCGCTTTGTTATCTTCTTTGTATAAACTATTTTCAATAATAATGAAAGACATCCCAATTCCCGTTTGGAATTGGGGGCAGATGTAGTCGTAGCGAGGACGATCGGCGAACTGCCTGAACAAATATCGTGTTCTTATCGCTTTTATCTTTTCATTTACGTTCTGTTCATATTTGGTTATAACTGCAAATTGATCAACAATTCAAGTGTTAAAATTGTGTATCAAGAACTTGTGTAAACATCACAATTCACTACACATTGAATCACAATCAATTTGGATATTATCACCAAGTGTTTGTCTTTTTGCTTCATCCATTATCAAAGCATTGGAAACAAAGTTTATCAATATTGAAGTTAATCGTTTTTCATTGGTGTAACGAATTGATTCAATAGTATATCCTTTCATTGTCAATCCCAATTATTTTGTGTTTTTATCACATATACAACCTTTTCAATAGTGGTCCGGAATAGACGCGAGTCGATTCAGAACCGCTTTCGCTTAAGTTTGAAATAATTCCGAAAAACTCTGAGAGATCTATTCACCCCCCTCTAGATCCTTAAGCCTAGCGTCTAACAAAAAGAAGGATAGAGACGTTGGGGAATGAAGTGATACCGTACAAAAAAGGAAAATTTGAGTGGTAGTAGGATTTGAAAGAAAGTGTATGGAATAAAGTTAGGATTTGATTAGAAAGAAATAGATTTGAAGAGAAAGGAAAAGATTTGAAAACAATAGTATAGTACAAAAATTAGTGGGAAACAAAAACTAATAATAATTTAATTGTTACCTGTACAGTCTGAATCCCCGGACTTTGCGCCTGCAAAATTTTAATTCTATACCAATTGCGTCAGTATTATTTATCTGAAAATAAATCTCAAATAAACAGCGTGTGTGAAGTGATAAACAGTACTTGGCGTTTGTGTAAGAATAAATTCATGAGCGAATCAAAGTACCGTATAGAAATATTCTAAAAATTGAGTATTCATAAAATCAGGATATTTATGAAATAAAATCCCAGATTATATGAAACTCCCAATTTTTAGACAGAAGTCTGTTGCCTTCTCTCTGAAAAAAAATGCGGGCAAATTTTGGGGTATAACAGTTGCCCCTATTCAATCTTCTTAAACCTGAAGAGACCGATTGGAATCTGAAGGTAGAAGATGATTGAATATTTAGATGCCATGAAATTTGCACTTACCTCTGCCAGATGTGATGCTGGAATTTGCATTGAATGCTGTCTGAGAAATGTCGTTGGTGGATCCTAACATTACCTGAGATGGGCTTTCAGATGCCATCTAGCGAATGTGTTGATGGTTTGTTCATCAGAATGAATCCATTGATTATATCTTGATGAAGGATTTGAAAACCTCTGCGTTGACCGTTACGGAACCGTCCGAGGTTACCGCTTTAAATCTTGGAGGCTGATCGTTGCGGAACAGTCCAAAGTTTTTCCGATTTAGATTTTGAAAGTTTGATCTTTGTGGAACCGTCTGAGGTATCCGTTTTTAGATCTTGAAGGTTGATTGCTTTAAGGAACCGTCTGAGGTATCGACTTAGATCTGGAAGTAGATCATCAAGGAACCGTCCAAGGTATTGACTTAGATCTGAAGGTAGATCATTAAGGAACCGTCCAAGGTATCGACTTAGATCTGCGTTGCTTGTTTTGAGTTGATAGGTGGTTTGAAAAGAGAGAGCTCTTCAGAATGAATCTTTGGTTTGATTATATCTGAGGGGAATACTTTTCTGGACAGAACCCAGAAGAATATTGCATGTGATTGAGAATAACTTGCTGAGGATATTCGTCCACGTGAAAAACCAAGTTAGTGACATGCAATGTCATGATGCATGTAATGTATATGTTGAAATTCTCAATCTTAATGAGAAACGTGCATGTTATGTATGCGTTTGTCATGAATCATTATATGCTATGCATGAATATGCGTATGATGTATGCAGTATGGACATGACTTATGTAGTTTAGAGCGTATCAAACTTCTGGCTGGGAAAATAAATCCCTGCTTATTATTTTGGAAACGAAGGCATTATGATCGTTGATGATCTTTTCTATCTTGTTCGAGCATACTCATCTGGGGGAACTTCCTCACGGACCAGGATGCTCTGTTGAGGGATCTTTAATACCGCTTGAGGATGAAGGTAATTTGAAAATTTTGATTTTGATGCACCTTGAATGGGAATAAGAAAGATGTGTGATCCTCCGATGCACTATTTGATCAAACCTTGGTGTGGAGGATCACGCCTTTTGGGGATAGTGATCTTGAACAGCTTTGCTGGGGAATAAGGTTTCTCGAATCACTTTGTTGGAGAGAAAGATCTCATTGAGGAATCTGCCTGAGAAACGTATCTCTGTTGGGGAATTTTTCTTCTGATGCTGATTTCGGGATGATGTCCATATGATTGGGACATTACCTGAATGCTACTCCTGTTTTTCTTATAAACATCAATCATATTCAAATGCATATGTTCATTCAAAATTATTATGGGGATGTTTACGCGTTCAAAACAGAAAAAATGAAAGCATTGATTTTGAGCATGAACTGTATTGATTTTGAAAGAGAGCCATAATAGGCGGATTAGTACAAGGAGACAAAAATCCTAGTAGTAGGAAGTTGTCATAAAACTTTGAAAAGTACTTATAAAGGGAAATAGCTATGTGAAAACAATCTAGTCAAGTTTCAACTCTGCTATTGCCAATCTGTCTTCGAGTATCTCATCCCTCATTTGTTGGAAGAAAATGATTGGACTGATTGGTGCCTTTGATGTGTTGAACCTTGAAGGTGAGTAGGTTGCCAAACGGGACATAGTCGTACGCTTTTATTCCCTAACTTTTGCCTAGGCTGCCTTTTCAGGTTTTCAGCCTACCGGAATAATTATTATTTTTTTAGTCTCTAATTTTTGCCTGGATTGCCCTTTCAGGTTTTCAATCCACCGAGACGCTCATTTTTGCCTAAGTTGCCCTTTCAGGTTTTCAATTTAGCGAGCTTTTCTTTAAGCGAAGTACTTTTTGACTATGTCCGCATTTACAGGGTGTGGGAAATCCTCGCATCCATAGTGGTAAGCAACATGGCTCCGCCGGAGAATACTTTCTTGATTACAAATGGTCCCTCATAAGTGGGAGTCCACTTGCCCCGGGGGTCGCCTTGTGGTAAGATGATACGTTTGACAACCAAATCACTGGTTTGGTATGCCTGACTTTTGACTTTCTTGTTGAAGGCTTTCATCATACGTTTCTGGTATAACTGACCATGACAAATAGCTGCGAGCCTCTTCTCATCAATCAAATTTATCTGGTCCAACCGAGTCTGAATCCAATCGTCTTCGTCTAGATCGGCTTCTTTCATGATCCTTAGGGAAGGAATCTGAATTTCAATTGGAAGAACTGCCTCCATACCATAGACTAAGGAGAATGGAGTTGCCCCTATTGAGGTACGATAACCGTGAAGAGCAAAAGGTAACATCTCTTGCCAGTCTTTGTAGGTTACTGTCATCTTCTGTATGATCTTCTTGATGTTCTTGTTGGCAGCTTCCACGGCGCCATTCATCTTTGGCCGATATGGAGAGGAATTATGATGTTTAATCTTGAACTGCGTGCAGAGTTCAGTAATCATCCTGTTGTTTAAATTTGTGCCATTGTGTGTGATGATCCTTTCAGGGATGCCATACCGACAAATGAGAATATGCTTGATAAACCGGGCCACCACATTCTTGGTGACAGAAGCAAACGAGGCTGCCTCTACCCATTTGGTGAAGTAATCAATAGCGACCAGGATAAAACGATGTCCGTTGGAGGAAATAGGCTTGATTTCTCCAATCATATCGATTCCCCACATTGCAAAAGGCCAAGGAGCCGTCAGAACGTTTAATGGGACTGGAGGTACATGTACTTTGTCGGCATATATCTGGAATTTGTGACAAGTTCTGGAGTGATGATGGCAGTCTGTCTCCATGGTAGACCAGTAGTAACCTGCTCTCAGAATCTTTTTAGCCATTGTATGTCCACTTGAATGAGTACCAAAGGCACCATCGTGTATATCTTCCATAATCTGTTCCGCTTCTTTCTTGTTCACACAACGAAGCAAAGTCGAGTCATGGTTGCGTTTGTACAGAATTCCATTACATAGAAAGAATTTAGCAGCAAATCTTCTTAAAAACTTTCTATCGTTAATGGATGCCCCTTCAGGATATTCTTGGGCTTCGAGATATCTTTTTACTTCATGGAACCATGGTTTTTCTTCCACTCCTTCGGTATCAATCTCATTGCAATAGGCTGGTTCATCTTGTCTGTAAATGGTGATCATTGGCGCCACATTGTCCCACCTGACTTTGAACATAGATGACATGGTAGCTAGGGCATCAGCCAGTTGATTTTCTTCTCGCGGGATATGTTCAAAAGTGATTTCTTCAAAGTAAGGAATCAAACTCAGCACACATTCTTTGTAAGGAATTAGATTCGGTTGCTTCGTGTCCCATTCCCCTTTGACTTGATAAATTACAAGGGCCGAGTCTCCATAGACCTCCAGGAACTTGACTCTCAGATCGATTGCAGCAATGAGACCCCGAATACATGCTTCATACTCGGCTATATTGTTAGGGCAGTTGAAACATAATCTGGCAGTGAATGGTGTATGTCCTCCTGTAGGAGAAATGATTACAGCTCCGATGCCATTGCCAAGCGCATTAGAGGCTCCATCAAAAACCATAGTCCATCGGGATCCTGGCTCGGGTCCCTCCTCCGGTCCTGGTTGTTCGTAGTCAGTAACTAGCATAATATCTTCATCTGGGAAGTCAAAGTTCAACGCTTGATAATCATCCACTGCTTGATGAGCCAGATGATCAGCTACCACACTTCCTTTGATTGCCTTTTACGAAGTGTACTGATCGGTCACCATTTCTATTAAGTTTTGTCTTTCATCCGGCACAAATTTATCATCTCGGTAACACATTCGGTTGTTTTATTGCTTTTTAAGTTAAGTTTATCGCATTTACTAGTTTGCAGTATTGCATTGCAGTTAGTTTAAAGTTTATGTCAAAAGATCTTCTTTATGCCTTTGTTTGGTAGTGTTAGTATTATAGGTTGATGCGTGTGATCGGAGGAGCTAATGACAGGACTTGAGGGACTCCGGAAGGCTGAATGATGGGATTTGGTGAAGAATCAAGAGGTCAACACGGGCACCCGTGTACAACACCACGACCCGTGTTGAAATGTGGCTGGAAAAGTGATTTTGGCGCTGAAACAGAGCATCTACACGGGCACCCGTGTTCACAGACACGGACCGTGTGGAAAAGTGGCCATAAATAAGTTTTTGAGCCAAGGAACAGAAGATCAACACGGGCACCCGTGTGCAGCAACACGGCCCGTGTTGATGAGCGCGTGCTGAATTTTTGTTTCTATGTTTCCTCACTCAAATGGGATCATTAAGGGTATTTTTGGTATTTGGTTTTCAACCTAAAGGGAAGACACAATATAAAAATAACTTTAGGGCAAGAGAGAGAGAGGACTTTTGACAGATTAGAGAAAAGAATACAATAGAAGATTGGAGAAAGCAAGGGTTTGGGAGAGAAGAAGATCTTCATGAACGGAAGCAATTGAAGATTCAATCTCCTCCAATCTCTTGTAATGTCTTTATTCAATATCATGTTTTCTTTTAATACTATGAGTAGCTAAACCCCCCAATGCTAGGGGGGTGGCTCTGATTTAACTTTGTAATGACTATGAGTTTGCAATTGCAATAACAATCATGTTTTTATTTGTTGCTTTATTCTCTTGATGTTTCTAATGCTTTTCCTTTCGGACAAATTGGAAGTGATCTATGATTATCATTTAGGCGGACCACCATTGATAATGCTTTCATGAGAATATGCTATAATAGATATTACCTAGGACTAGGAATACCTTATAGCAACCGGATATTCTTGATAACTAATTGCTTGATTTAATTATAAATCTCTAAGGACTTAGGGTTTAGGATGAAGGATCAAAGGTTTTTTCACTAAGGACTTAGGATCAAACAACCTTGAGAACCGGCAATTGATTATTGAAAATAAGTTGTTGCAATAGAGAGTTCAGAGTTGTTACATTGTCAATCATTCACTATCCCTAGCATGTTACTCATATTTGTTACAAAGTCAATTTCATTTACTGCTTATTTTACTTTTCGCTAAGTGATAATCACCAAACAAAACCCCATTGAAGTTTTTGTTTAATTGAATCTTGAGTTGAACTCCTTATTCCTGCGCAGTCCCTGAGATCGACATTCGGGGAATTTTCCCTATTATTATAAGAGGCAAAATAGTACACTTGCTATTTTACCGATCATGTACTGGATGTCATACTCTGTTAAGATCATTTGCCATCTTGATATTCTTCCAGAGATAGCAGGTTTTTCGAACACATATTTGATAGGATCCATTTTGGAGATCAGGAAAGTGGTATGGTTTAGCATATACTGTCTTAGTCGGCGAGCCGTCCATGCTAAGGCACAATAAGTTTTCTCGAGCAGTGAGTATCTTGTTTCACAATCGGTAAACTTTTTGCTAAGATAGTAGATTGCATGCTCTTTTCGGCCAGACTCGTCATGTTGCCCCAGTACACACCCCATTGAATCTTCTAACACTGTTAGGTACATTATCAGAGGTCTTCCTTCCACTGGCGGTAACAAGATTGGTGGTTTTTGAAGATATTCTTTGATCTTATCAAAGGCTAATTGGCATTTGTCGTTCCATCTTTCCACTTGATCTTTCTTCAACAATTTGAAGATTGGCACACAAGTAGTAGTCAGATGGGCAATAAATCTGGCGATGTAGTTCAGACGTCCCAAGAATCCTCTGACTTGTTTCTCGGTACGGGGTATGGGCATTTCTTGAATGGCTTTGACTTTGGCAGGATCAAATTCAATACCCTTGCTGCTGACGATGAAACCTAAGAGTTTACCGGATCTTACTCCAAAGGTACACTTGTTCGGATTCAGTCGCAACCTGTACTTCCTGAGTCTGTCAAACAGCTTGTGCAGATGACCCAGATGTTCTTCTTCGGTGTTGGACTTTGAAATCATATCATCCACATAAACCTCTATTTCCTGATGAATCATATCATGGAACAGAGCTACCATTGCACGGTGATACGTTGCTCCCGCATTCTTTAAACCAAAGGGCATCACTTTGTAACAAAAGGTTCCCCAGGGTGTTGTGAAGGTTGTTTTTTCCATGTCTTCGGGCGCCATCTTGATTTGGTTATAACCTGAGAATCCGTCCATAAAGGAAAATACCTTGCATTGTGCAGTATTGTCAACTAGTACATCGATGTGAGGTAAAGGGAAATCATCTATGGGGCTTGCCTGATTCAGATCTCTGTAGTCTACACTTATTCTGACTTTCCCGTCTTTTTTAGGCACAGGCACGATGTTAGCTATCCATGGAGGATAACTCACAAATTTTAGAAAACCAGCGTTGAATTGCTTCTCAACCTCGTCTTTGATCTTCTTGGACATATCGGGCCTACTTCTCCGCAGTTTCTGCTTAACTGGAGTGCTTCCTTCTTTGATCGGCAAGCGATGAACCACAATATCCGTGTCGAGACCAGGCATTTCTTCGTAGGACCAAGCGAATATCTCAATGTAGTCTTGTAACATTTGAATCAGTCTTTGCTTGACACTGTCTTCTAAATCAGCCTTTATCTTGACTTCTTTCTTTTCTTCGTCACTGCCCAGGTTGATAACCTCAATTGGCTCTTCATGCGGTTGTATAGTCCTTTCTTCTTGTTCTAATAGCTGTCATACCCCAATTTTTGACCTAAGATACCACCTCATATCATCTGCATATGCATCATTTGCATCTCTAACAAACTGCATAGCTTGTGTTTGCTACTTGTGACTCAGCAGGATTTAATCAGGAAATCACTCATCAATACAAGTAACAATCAATTAGGGTTTTGTTCTCCCTTCATTTCAAATGAATCATCTTCATCAACAATTAACATTTGGTCCTCAGAGATTCATTTCAACAAGCTCAAAGACTTTGAATCGACTGAATTAGGGTTTTGACTGAAGACAGCATACTCTTGACTTTTGCTCAGAATTTGACCTAATGGCTTGGGACATGATATCAAGACCTCAAGTGCATCATTTTGACCTAATCCATTGGCTCATAACATCTCCTACACAAAGATTGATCAGACAAATCCTCAGATCAGGGTTTTAAACTATCAGGGACTGAAATCAGGGATCACATTTGGGAAACCATAAAAACCCCCAGGAAGTCAATCAAAGGTTTCAATCATCCTCAAATAATCCCTATGACAACATCCAATGGAAATTACATCTCAATTCAAGATCCACAGTCATCAATCTCATCAGGTCGACAATTAGGGTTTTTGACCTAATTCACTAAGCAACTGACTTTTTAATCAGGACATGGTGTCACAACTCAAACCATGGCTCAATATCCTCTAATGCTTCAATGTGATCCATTCATACCATTCATTTGATGAGGATAGCCTGTTTCATTTGAAATCTCCAGAAACGCGATTCGTCTGAAAAAGTCAACTGTACAAGATCACCATTGACTTTTGGGGAATTTTGGTCAACCATGACTTTTGAAGTTTTGAATCATCAATATATGATATATGAAGTCATTTGATCAAGAAAAATCAAGAAAATCAATCAAGAATCAAAAAGTCAAAGTTTGACTTTTCATACTTAGAAATTTTTCTAAGTGTTTTTCATGGTTTTTTCCAAACTTTGAAAGGGAATTTCTCAAAATTTCACCTACAAACTGAAAAAAACTTCCAACATGAAAGTTGTAGATTTTGATCCAATAAACAACTTTGACACATATAAATTTTTTCCATAAGATCAACCATTTAAGAGATATGGTGCTTCAAAGTTGGTACTTTTTGAAAGTTTCACTTGAAATCTCATTTTCTTCAAAGTTCATGGATCTTTTTCACCCACTTCCTTAAGGATCTTGAAGAAACTTTCAACTAAGCTTTTGAAGTGTGTAACATGAGCTTTCCAAAATGTCCAAGAGCATGAAAAAATATGGAGTGTAGCTATGGTTTTGAATTATGCATTTAGTGATCATTTTCACTTGAATTTTCACCATTTTTCACTAAGTTTCAAGACTACATGACCTATAATTCAAGCAATGATGCAAAGAAGCAATGATTGAGAGATATTTTCTGGTTTAAGATCAGATAGGAAAGAGATAAGAAGCTTGGCCAAAATAACCATGGTTTAGTTACTTTAACCATTTGCATTTAATGTGAAAGATTCCATTTTATCTCTTAAGCCAAATCATCATTCTTGAAGCCACTTGCAAGAGCTCTTCATTCAGAATCCTTGGCCTATAAATAGAGGTTCAAATCATCTTCAAATTCACACCAAAACCTCACAATTATAGGTTTTCTCCCTTCTTTCTTAAGTTGCAAGTTTCATAGTTTTCAAAGAGGTAGAAAACTCAACCTCCAAATCATTGAAGTTATGGCCAAAGTGATGGTTCTAACAACTCATAAACATCATATGGGATGTGTTTGAACCACTCACACACCCCAAATCACCCCAAAACTCAGATTCACTTTTCAATCTCCATATGAACATCAAATGAGCCTTATCATGCCAAAATCCACACAAGCTCATTTCTGTCCAAACTAATGCTTCTAACATCATCCATATATCACATATGAACTATCCAATCCATCACATATAGCCAATAACCTCAGAATTATCAGATTCGATTCTCACTCCAAGCTTATGCAGGTCGGGTACCATAGCCATGCCCAGATGAATTCAGATGATTCCAAGCATCCAGACACCTTCCATAAGGTCCATTGAAGCTATCCAGATCATCAAACAACTTCTGTAACACCTCTATTGCAGAATTCGATTCTCAGTTGGCCGTTTTTGAAGGTAAGCTCTCTTGAACTTCAAACTCATACATACATGCATCATAAATGAAAAATTGAGTTGCTATTTTGTTTCTGCACTATCACTGATCAATAGCCCTCAATCAATTTCACAATTCATCAATTATACACGATTTCAGATTGAAACTCAGAATTAGGGTTCTTAGTGTTCATCACAAAATTGATCACCTTAGAGCAAAAATAAATGAAATTGAAGGTCATCATCATGATCCTCGTCCAAAACCGAGTGAGATAGACCCTTTGATCAATCAAAACAACACAGTTTTGAAGATTTTTGAATTTCAGTTAGGGTGTGTTCTTGGCGCCAGATTTTCGTTCAAAGAATTCAAATAATTGTTTTAAAATATAATGTGTTGAACGCGTATCATATACAAGCTGCACGCGCAGCTCAGTTGGTTGTTGTTTTGGTTAGTGAGCAAGGGTGCGTGGGTTCAAGCCCTATTGGAGACAAAACCATTTTTTTTGCAACCTATTTTCTTTCATTTTTAACAAACTTTAACCATTCATTTAACCAATCAAAATTCATTATTTTCACTTCATTTTTTTTACACTCTTTATTTAATATGCATATTTTGACAATGTTTAAAAAAAATCACAAAAAAAAGATTCATTTGATATATTTTTAATTAGGTTTAAAATGATACATTTTTAAGTATTTTTAAATACTTTAAATATTGTTTTTTCATTTAATTTTCAAATTTAATCACTTGTAAATATTTTTTGAAGCAAACCCTAATCATCTAAATGTTAATTGAAGACAATCTTCTTGTTTATCTTGATTAAATTGATTTCTTTCAAAATTCAAATCGTTTTAAAAACGAGCGATCACGATTCTTTTCAAAAACGGTAAACCATTTCTTTTTGATTTTCAAAGGAAACTATTGATTAAATCCTTTTAATTGATCAATTGATTTTCAAAACGATGTGGGGCCTCTCGAATATTAGAGAGTATAAGTCCCTTTCGTCTTTCTTTGTACAGTTTTTTTTAACAGAAAACTTTTTTCCAAATAAACTTCCAAACAGTTTTTTTAACAAACAAATCTTTCAACTCTTTTTAAACCATCCACCATGTTTTATGAAAATAAAACATGGGCCTCTCGAATATTAGAGAGTATAAGTCCCTTTCCTTTTCTTTATACAGTTTTTCTTTGTACAGAAAACTCTTTCAAAACAAATCTTCAAACCGTTTTTTCAAACAACGCGTCTGTAAATAAACAGTCAACCATGTTTTGTAAATAAAACACGGGCCTCCACGTAGGTATAAGTCCCAAGCCCCTTTGTACATACCCACTCTAATACATGAAATTAGGTATTTCATTGTACGCCTTTTGTACATAGCTCAATCTATTTGTTTTAACTTTGATAACAAACCAAAAATGAAGGTTTCTTTAAATCTTCCCAAAAATATACCATGGGCCTCCATGTAGGTATAAGTCCCAAGCCCTTTGTAAATACCTGTTTACATAGCTTTGAATAAACTCAAATGGACCTCTCCCCGAGTGTGAGTCCCGAGCCCTGTGTATTCAAATGGATCATGCTTACAGGTATATTTCCTTCATAAACTCCATTATATACACACACTTTGTCATATATGTATAACTGTTCATATTTGTTCATGTACTTGTTCATGTTTGTTCGTACTTGTTCATACTTGTGATTGTGTTATATGCTTGTTCAACTTAGTACAACACTAGGTTCCCCATAGCCTCCTATTGGGCTTCGTGCAAAGAATCTCCACTAGTTTAGGTTAGGACATAGAGTATGGTTTCTCGGTGAAATCGCTCTAAGAACTCAAACCAACTATACCATGCCTCCCCTTGGGCTTTGTACAAACGAGTGACCCTCCCATAGCCTCCTCTTGGGCTTACAATGCAAGGACCCCGGATTGTCCCTCCCATAGCCTCCTCTTGGGCTTACAATGCAAGGACCCTCGGATAGCCTCCTCTTGGGCTTCGTACAAGGACCCACGGGCTTCTTATAAGCATCCCCAATATCCAAAACAAATACCCTAGGAGATTAGACATTTTTCATCTCTATGCTAGGAGTATCTCTTATATATCATCACAAACAATCAATCAATCAAAATCAAACCTTTTGCCACAAGGCTGGCTAATCAATCAAACTGTTTTACCACCGTACTGGATGATTAATCAAAGTTTTTGTCACAAGGCTGACTTCATTGAAACTTTTGCCACAAGGCTGGCTGATTAATCAAAGTTTTTGTCACAAGGCTGACTTCATTAAAACTTTTGCCACAAGGCTGGTTAAACAAACAAAAACATCTTTATCATTCTAAGCACCCTAAGTGGCATGGCCCCGGGCTTATAATGAAAAGATTTTCAAACAAAAACAAACAGATGTATGTGATGATATAGATTAGATACATCTAGCATTTAGACGACATTTGTCTATTTTTCTTTGCTTCCACTAGCATAAGTGGGAACTACGATTGCTCTGACTTTCTCAACATCCCTTTGAGAATACGTAGGCACAAGGTCGATCCTTGGCGAGCAAAACAAAACAAAAAAACCATTCAAACCTTAGCACCCGTAGACCCCGAGCTACAGATGCTCTGATTCCCTCTAGGGGATATGTATGCAGAGGATCGCGATGATCTTTGCGAGCATAATCAAACAAACACCTTAGGTCCCACCTATTTCACAAAAACCTCCACCACAACAAGAATGGAATAAACAAAACAAAGAAACCTATAGAGTACTATAGATACGTTGGGTGCTAATACCTTCCCTTCGTATAACCAACCCTCTTACCCGGAATCTCTCCCCCACTTTTAGGTTATTGCAGCTTTTTTCCTTTTCCTCCTTTGGAAACAATAAAAAGTTTGGTCGGTACAAAAGAAAAATCATTTTTTATGAGCACTCGAGCCCAAAGAAGGCATCAGGTGTCTCATCCCACAAAAAAGAGGAACACAAAAACGGTTTTTTCGCCCGCGACAGAGTTGTTTTGAATTATTAAGAGTCATATTTTTATTTGTTTTGAGTAATTCTGACATGTTTAGAGTTGTCAGTGTATAACGTCGGTGTTTGTTTTTCATTGGAACTTTAACAATTCATATCTTTTGAACCGTAACTCCGTTTGAGTCTCCGTTCGAGGCGTTAGAAAGCTAGCGTGATATTCTTTTCAATAAAAATGGTTTTGAGCAATAGAATGCTAGAAATTGGAAATGGAGTAGAAATTGAAGTGAATTAAATTAATATAGTTTGATATTAATTGGTTAAATTAATAGTTAAATTAATTGCAATGAATTTAATTGATTGGAATATACTTGAAGTTGGATCAATTATTCGGTTTGTCGGTAAATTACGGTATTTTGAGGATTCGTCCGTAATTGTGTTTTGGCTTGAATATGTATGTTGAGAATAATATATGTATATGCCATGATGTTGTACTAATATTGATTCTCTGTGATTAGTTGGTTAATATTAATTATAATGATTAATTGCTTGATGTTGAAAGTGTGTGTTCATGTATAATTGGCAAAATGAGAATTAAAATGAGATAGTATGGTTACTAGTATTAATTGGATTGTGTGAATCGTAATTGATTAATTGGCCTCTTGTATGTGAATGATGCGTGTGTTGTGAATGTTGTGTACAATTGGTGGATAATTCATAGGGTTGAATTATTGTGATATGCGGAAAGTTAAGATGGTAGAGATGATCTTAATTGCATATATTTGTGATATTGTACATACATTCATATCATAGTGTGCCTTGAAACACAGGTGGATTTGCTTTGAAACACAAGCGGGCTTGGATTCTAGAGTGAATCGGAAGCCGTAAACTATATGTTTACAATTGGTGGACTTTGGTCTTGTCCGGATCGGAAGTGTGGCTTAGATTCTAGAGTTATGAATCGGAGGCCGGTGAAACTTAGAATTTCACATTGGTACCACATGCATAGTGTCAGATGTTTCATTGAGTCACATTAGAGTTATGTGATAGTTTATTATGTGCATTATGTTGTGATAAGTGTACGAGTGAACAATTGATTATGTGCATTGATGTTGTGATGCTATGTGTATGAGTTTGGTAATTGATTATGTACACTTGGTGTTGTAGTGATAATTGTATTAGTTGATAATTGAGAAGAGGTGACGTTTGAATACGTAATTGGTTAAATGCGAGAATATGTGATAATGATGGATTGTGTATATATTTGGAATAATAGTATTGAATCCTGTGATTATTATACGATTGAACTTCGTGCATACTTGAATATGTGAAATTTATTGGATGATACTATTTACATAATTATGACTTGTTGTGCGATGAAAAGTATGAGAGATTAATGAACTGTGGAAGTATGATGTGTATGGTAACTGTTGATACTTGCGATGTAATGATTTAATATGCCTGAATCCTATTATACAATTTATCATGCGCCCACTTATATGATTTGATATCTCACCCTTTTCTCTTGTTTCGCCGTTGCCTTTATATTGGTAACGTGCAGGTATTCAAGTATGAGGATTTAGTTGCCGTTACTCGAGTCGTTTATCGCTCTGATACGTAGCACTCTGGGGGGAACGATTTATGTCATTCATGATGTTGTTGTTTAATTGTGTTATCTTGGTTGAACAAAATGATAAGTTAACTGAAGATATTTTATTGAATACTTGTTTAAGTGATTCCGTTGTGTTTTAATAAAATAAGTTATTCTGTTTCAAAGGTGCTATGTATCCGCTTTATGCGACGAGTTGATTTGTTTTGTTTTATTATGTGACGCCTCATTTGTTTATTGAGAAATTTTGAAAACTCTGATTTATATATATTTGTCGGGTAGAAATTGGGTGTTACACTTTGCCTTATGCCTCGGAATTACTGGCAATGTTCTAAGTTGGGAGTTTTACTCCAATGGTACCACATGCATATGCACAGTTGAGTCACATTTGTGTCGTTGTTAGTTGTTGTTGGTCGAAGTTTCTGTTTATGCATTGTGATGCTTATGTGTTGATTTGTTGAAGATGCCGATGTGTTGATATCAAGACTATTCTTTGATGATGTTCTTTGTGTTGTTTATGTTGATGTTGTGTGAAACGGTGATTCATTTATATTCCTTACCTAATATATGATTTATCATAATCCTATTTATATAGTTTGATATCTCACCCTTTCTGTTTGAATGTTGCCTCCACGTGGGTAACGTGCATGTAATCCAGATGAGTAGTTGTTTCCGCTTATAGTCGAGTTTTGGGTGTCATTGCTCTGATACGTAACACTCGGGGAGAAATGAACACTTGTTTGATGTCGTTATTTGTTTATTGAACCTTATGATGTATTTGAGGAGTTGTTTGTATTGTTGCTTTTTATGATTCAAAAGATGCTATGTCTTAATTGTTGAATCATAGTGTGAATCTGTTGCATGTTGAACCTAAGTTTGGAATATGCTACGAATACTATGTTATTCAGAAGTTGAGATATATGTTATGAGTTTTGTTCACTCCAATCCTGATAGTGTTATGTATTAGTTTAAAAAGCATGACAAGTGTATGTTTATGTTGAATGTGTGACATCCTGATTCTGTTGAGAATTTTAATACTCTGATATTTTCCACATAAATGCTTGGGGTAGATTTGGGGTTTTACATTAGTGGTATCAGAGTAGGTCGGTCTTGTCCGGCCAAGTGTCGAGTCGTAGTGTAGTCTAACAATCGTGTATTGTTGTTTGTGCTGATTGTTTTTATGTTGTAGTGACGTTATGGCTGGGAGGAATGATGTTGCGATAGCTGCTGCTTTGGAAGCGATGGCTCAGGCTATGCAGAACCAATCGAATGCTGAAGAGAATGCTGGATCTCGTAGTTTGGCGACTTTCCAAAGGGAGAATCCGCCGGTGTTCAAGGGTACGCATGACCCTGATGGTGCTCTTGATTGGTTGAAGGAGCTCGAGCGAATCTTCCGTGTTATGGATTGCACTCCTGCTCAGAAGGTCAGATATGGCACTCATATGCTGGCTAAGGAAGCTGATGATTGGTGGTTGGAGACGCTTGCTAGGTTGGAGTTTTCAGGTGAGGAAGTCACTTGGAATGTGTTCCGTAGGGAATTGTTAAGGAAGTACTATCCTGAAGATGTTCGGGGTAAGAAAGAGATAGAATTCCTAGAGTTGACGCAAGGGCACAAGTCTGTGACCGAGTATGCTGCCAAGTTCACTGAGTTGATTAAGTTCTATCCTCACTTTGATGGCGAAGGTGCTGAATTTTCTAAGTGCATCAAGTTTCAGAATGGGTTACGCTCGGAGATTAAGAAGGCTGTTGGGTACCAAAATATCCGTTTGTTTTCTGATTTGGTTGACATTTGTAGGATCTTTGAGGAAGATAGTAATGCTCATCACAAGATGGTTAGTGATAGAAGGGGCAAGAATCAACAAATCCGTGGTAAACCGTATGATGCTGGTAAAGGGAAACAAAGAGTTACTCATGGTCAGAGGTCTAGTGGGGGAGATGCTCCTACTAGGATTGTATGTTTCAAGTGTGGTCAACCTGGTCATAAGAGCAATGCTTGTACTGCTGATGCGAGGAAGTGTTTCAGATGTGGTAAGATGGGACATGCAATGTCTGATTGCAAGCATAAGGACATGGTATGTTTCACGTGTGGCAAAGAGGGACACATTGGTAGCCAGTGTCCAAAAAAGAAGGCACAATCTGGTGGAAAGGTGTTTGCTTTAGCTGGGACTCCTACAGCTAGTGGAGACCGACTCATCAGAGGTATATGTTTCATTAATAGTACTCCTTTAATCACTATTATTGATACTGGTGCTACTCATTGTTTTATTGCTTCTGATTGTGTTGAAAGATTGGGTCTTATGTTGTCTTCCATGAATGGAGAGATGGTTGTCGATCTTCCAGCTAAGGGATCGGTGACTACTTCTCTGATGTGTTCAAAGTGTCCTTTGTCGATCTTCGACAAAGACTTTGTTGTTGACTTAATTTGTTTGCCATTGAGTGGATTAGATGTGATCTTGGGTATGAATTGGTTAGAGTATAACTATGTTCATATCAACTGTTTTAACAAGTCCTTGAGGTTTTCTTCTCCCGAGGAAGAAGGAGTTGGTTTGTTGACTGGTAAGCACTTGAAGCAATTGATGCAAGACGAAGCACAAATGTTCTCGTTGATGGCGTCATTGTCTTTTGAGAATCAAGTTAGAATTGAAGAGTTAAAGGTGGTGCGAGAATTTCCTGATGTGTTTCCTGATGAAATTCCTGATGTACCTCTAGAAAGAGAAGTTGAGTTTGCGATTGATCTTGTACCTGGTACCAGACCTGTTTCTATGGCACCGTACAGGATGTCTGCTGTAACACCCCAAATCTACCCAACGAATATTTAATAAAATCAGAGTGCGGAAATTCAACATACAATTGGGATGTCACATTCAACGTAAAACAACAAACAACTTAATCACATATATCATAGATACATAGCACATAACTCGGATGAACCAATAAAACCTGTTTACTCTTTTAAAAAAATAAAACAACTTTTATTAATAAAAATAATAATATCAATTATTCAACTTCACTTCGCATAATACTTTTATTAAACTAAAACAACTTCACCAACATCATATTACTTCATAAATTACACTTAAAAGTTAACAACTTATAGTTAAAACAACAATTAAAAGACAATCGTTCATCCCCCCGAGTGCTACGTATTAGAGCAGGACCCAACTCGAACTAACAGTAACTAAAGACTTCATAAAAATACTTCGACTTCCACAACTATTCTTGAGTACCTGCCCATTTTCCATGGTAGGGGAAACATCAGTAGAAGGGTGAGATATCCAACAATATAAACAAGCGTATGATAAATCATATATTAAGATTAGATCATACAATTTCACCACTTAATACTTATTCAAACAATAGTTATAATAAAAAATAGCAACGGTTATAATAATTATTTACCAACAACAAGTATAATAACAATTATCAGCAACAAGTATAACAACAACAACTTATAACAACAACAACGTAATAACAACAACAACTTCAAATGCGACTCAACTGTGCAAATGCATGTGGTACCATTGGAGCAGAACTCCCAACTTAAACATATGCCAGGTTATCGAGGCATTTCAACTTAAACAGGTGCCGTCAAGGCCAACTTAAACAGGTGCCGTCAAGGCCAACTTAAACATTTTGCCAATCCAGGCCAACGTAATATGCAAATGTATGCATGCAACAATAACAACAACTACAACGTCACAACACAACAATGCAACAACCGCAAACAACTTAATCAACCTTGGTCATTAGACCTGCAACTTAATCAACGTATCCACAACAACAACCAGAACAACAGCAACGAAAACAACAACTTAAACATGCATCAAATGCATCAACTTAATCATTACAAAACAGCCCATAAACATCTAGGTACTAATTCCAATTATGCTACTAATTCAGCCTGCTACATATATCATCGTTATTACTACTGCTATTTCTTCTTCACACCAATTCCATCTTTATACAACTTAATCCATTAACTACATATCTCATCACTAAGAATCATCACTATAATTTCTACTAATTAAATTAATCAATTCCAACGGTATAATATTCTAATTAATTTAAACCAATTTCTTCACTAATAATAATTATAATTCTTCTCAAGTTAATCCTACTAAGGCTTGATCCCAACAACCAACATAAAACATCAACAGCCAGAAATCAAAACATATTTCTAAAACTCGTATAGCACGCGCCGCGAACCTCTCTTTGCGCCGCGGACACCACAGAAACCTTCAGTTCGCGCCGCATCCAAACCTTGGCGCTTACCTGCGCTGACAGCATCTTCCAACAAAATTAAAACTCAATTTTCTCCCTTCGATTCCAGTACAGTTCAATTTCGACCATCACAGGAACATAGCAATATTATAGTTATACTCCACCAACATCTAGCAATTTTCTACAAATAATTCCTCAATAATAATAATAATTATAAACCCTAGGTTAATTTCCCACAACCATTGATTGAACTTTTATAACCTTATTCACCGACGTCAATCAATTTCAACATTCAACAATACAATCACAACACACAAAACAGAGGCAATCATACAACCATAACCCCCACATATCATTCATCATAATCCCGTTTATAGAGCTAGAACCCCACCCTTACCTTGGATATGAGATTTCTCTACTCTCCCGGTTGCCATAGCTTATGCCGCCGCTTCCAACTTTTCTCCAAAAATCTTTTCTAACAACGTGCAGAGACGCACCAAAAACCTGTTCGGAAATCGCTTTGTCAGACGGACTTAAAATCATCAAAACGAAAATAGATCCGGTTAGAAGTTACCTCTATGAGTCTGGAACGTTGTGTCCAAGAACCGCGATGATCCAACGGTTGGATTAGAAGAAACTTCCGTTTTACTAAGGTGTCTCACTGCAGAAACTTGCTGCGAAAATTGGACTTCCTCTAGCTTTTCTCTTCCGCCATGGCTCTCTTCTTCACCTCTCCTCCAAACTCTATTCCTCTTTGTGTTATGATAGCTCTTCCTTCTTCCAATTCTAAATCCAACATAGTAAGGTTATTTTATTTAATCACTTAAATAATTTAATTGGGCCTAAGTGACATACCCCCTCCTTACTTCACAACAACTCAAATTAAACCCAAAGTTATTTTTAAGCTCATTAATAAAATAACACTTCAACTTTATTTCACTAAATTAATCCGATTAATTATCATGCCAACTTAATAAAATAATTCCGACTTCGTCGATAAAATTCGAATTAAATACAAATAGTTCAATATTAATAATAATATTATTTCTACTATTATTTCTTCAACGAAATCAACTTTATTAATTCTCTGACTAACTGAATAAAATTCGACTTTAACTTAATAATCCAAATACGCTTCCCAAAATAATACCGACAATTCCGATTGATCCACGAACTTCGATTAAATCCAATGATTAAATTCTTAAATAATTTAATTAACTAGTTAATTAAATTCGGGGTGTTACATCTGCAGCTGAGTTGTCTGAATTGAAAAAGCAATTAGAAGAGTTGCTTGAGAAAAAGTTTGTAAGACCAAGTGTATTACCGTGGGGAGCTCTTGTGTTGCTAGTAAAGAAGAAAGATGGGAGTATGAGACTTTGTGTTGATTATCGGCAGTTGAATAAAGTGACGATAAAGAATAAGTATCCACTTCCAAGAATTCATGACTTGATGGATCAATTGGTGGGTGCTAGTGTGTTTTCTAAAATTGATTTGAGGTCCGAATATCACCAGATTAGAGTAAAAGAAGATGATATTCAGAAGATCGTGTTCAGGACTCGGTATGGACATTACGAGTATTCGGTGATGCCCTTCGGTGTTACTAATGCGCCGGGAGTATTCATGGAGTACATGAACCGTATTTTTCATACTTACTTGGATCGGTTTGTAGTGGTATTCATTGATGACATTCTAATTTACTCTAAATCTGAAGAAGAGCATGAAGAGCATCTGAGAATTGTGTTACAAGTTCTGAAAGAGAAGCAGTTGTATGCCAAGTTGTCTAAGTGTGAATTCTGGTTACATGAAGTTAGTTTCCTTGGTCATGTCATTTCTGGTCATGGCATTGTCGTGGATCCTTCTAAAGTTGATGCTGTGTTACAATGGGAAGCTCCGAAGTCAGCTACTGAGATTAGAAGCTTCTTGGGTTTTGCCGGTTACTATAGAAGGTTTATCGAGGGATTTTATAAATTGGCACTCCCGTTGACAAGGTTGACTTGCAAGGGAAAAGCCTTTGTGTGGGATATTCGATGCGAAGAAAGTTTCAATGAGTTGAAGAAGAGGTTGACGTAGGCTCCAGTTTTGACTTTGCCTAATCCGGGAGAGCCTTTTGTTATGTACTGTGATGCTTGTCTGATGGGGTTAGGTGGTGTGCTTATGCAGAATGGTAAAGTGGTTGCTTATGCGTCTAGGCAATTGAGAACTCATGAAAAGAATTATCCTACGCATGATCCAGAGTTGGCTGCAGTGGTCTTTGTGTTGAAAATTTGGAGGCATTATCTTTATGGTTCTAGATTTGAAGTGTTTAGTGACCATAAGAGTTTGAAGTACCTTTTTGATCAGAAAGAGTTGAATATGAGGTAGCAAAGGTGGTTAGAATTATTGAAGGATTATGATTTCGGTTTGAATTATCATCGCGGAAAAGCTAATGTTGTGGCTGATGCTTTAAGCCGAAAGACCTTGCATATGTCGGCTATGATGGCTAAGGAATTATAGTTGATTGAGCAGTTCCGAGATTTGAGCTTAGTTTGTGAAGTAACACCGCATAGTGTTATGTTGGGAATGTTAAAGATTAACAATGACTTTTTCGACAATATCAAAGAGGCTCAGAAGCTAGATGTGAAGTTGGTGGATTTGATGGCAGGAACCGATCGAATTGAGAAGGATGATTTCAAGTTAGATGCGCATGGTGTGTTGAGATTCCGAGACCATATTTGTATTCCTGATGATGAATAGATTAAGAAAGTGATTCTTGAAGAGAGTCATAGAAGCAGTTTGAGTATTCATCCAGGAGCTACAAAGATGTATCAAGATTTGAAGAGTTTGTTTTGGTAGCCTGGTATGAAATGTGATGTGGCACAGTTTGTGTATGCTTGTTTGACTTGTCAGAAGTCAAAGATTGAGCATCAAAAGCCTGCAGGGTTGATGCAACCGTTAGAAGTTCTAGAATGGAAATGGGATAGCATTTCGATGGACTTTGTAACAGGATTACCTAATACCTTGAGAGGATTTGATTCGATTTGGGTGATTATTGATAGGCTTACGAAGTCGGCACACTTTATACCTATTAACATCACATTCCCGATTGCGAAGTTAGCAGAGATATATGTTAGGGTGATTGTAAAGTTGCATGGTGTTCCTTTGTGTATTGTGTCGGATAGAGATCCGAGGTTTACTTCTGATTTCTGGAAGAGTTTGCAAGAGGCGTTGGGTTCTAAGTTGAGGTTGAGTACGGCGTATCATCCACAGACTGATGGTCAAACCGAGAGGACTATTCAGTCATTAGAGGATTTGTTGAGAGCGTGTGTTCTTGAGCAGGGAGGTTCGTGGGATACTTATCTTCCGTTGATTGAGTTCACTTACAATAACAGTTACCATTCTAGTATTGGGATGGCACCTTTTGAGGCGTTATATGGTCGGAGGTGTAGGACTCCGTTGTGTTGGCATGAATCGGGTGAGAGTGTGGTACTTGGACCCGAGATTGTTAGGGAGACTACTGAGGAAGTGAAGCTTATTCGAGATAAGATGAAAGCTTCTCAAAGTAGACAGAAAAGTTACCATGACAAGAGAAGGAAAGATTTGGAATTCCAAGCTGGTGATCATGTATTTTTGAGGGTCACACCTGTGACTGGTGTTGGGCGAGCTCTGAAGTCTAAAAAGCTCACTCCTCGTTTTATTGGTCCGTATCACATATCGGATCGAGTTGGGAGAGTTGCTTACCATGTGACGTTACCGCCAAATCTTGCTAATTTGCACGATGTGTTTCATGTGTCACAACTCCGAAAGTATGTTTCTGATCCGTCTCATGTGATTCAGATTGACGATGTGCAAGTGCGTGATAATCTCACAGTGGAGACGATGCCGGTGCAAATTGTGGATCGCGAGATGAAGGTTCTAAGAGGCAAGGAGATTGCATTGGTGAAAGTTGTTTGGTTAGGAGCTGCTGGAGAAAGTTTGACCTGGGAATTAAGAGCAAGATGCGAGATTCCTATCCCGAGTTATTTGAATCAGGTAAATTTCTATTTTCGAGGACGGAAATATTCTAGTAGGGGAGAGTTGTAACGCCCGGAAAAATAATTATTTGCTTAATTTAGACATTTGTGATGTTTTCTGAAACTTTTGCGTTTTGGGGCGATTTAGTCGGTATTAGTTCGGGATAGCGGATCGACATTTAATCGATAATTTTAATATTTTTAGTATTAGAAATATTAATGAGTTAATATTTAGCGTTTTGGGAATTTTCTGAGTAATTAAGTTTAGACCGGAAATATGAGACACTGAGTAATAAGTCGGTATATTAAAATAATCGGATTTTATTTTAATGGAGTTTTAGTGGAAGTATTATTTTTATATTAAGTGTGGAAATAATATTGGGCTAAATTAATGACATCTCTAAGTATTAAGGGGTATATTTTGTTAGGCCCATTTGTGTATTAATAATTAAGATAGTCTTTTTGTGAAAAATAGAAGTAAGAGAGAAGTAGTATCTTCAGTAAAAGAAAATAAAAAGGGAACCGAGGGAGAGAAAGAAAAGAGGGGTTAGGGTTTGAAGAGGAGACCCAAAGTGTTGCTCTAAAGTGCAATTGTTCTCCAATTTTCCATTGAATCTTCTTAGAGCTGCACTCAATCCAAGGTAGGGGGTTCTTACTACCTAAATGGGAATATGATGGATTGTATGTGAGTTAGGGGTATAGATTAGTTATTATGTTGTGATGAATTTGTTTCGGTTCTGTTTGAAATTGCTGTTGCTGAAATTGAAAATATTAAAATCAATACTGTTCGTACTAGATACAAAAGGAAGTGGTGGATGCTGTGTGGATTTTGTTTTTCTTTTTCTTGTTTTCATGTAATTCCAAATGGTATGCTGATACTTTATTCATCCATGCCTTGTTTTTTTTTTATTATTATCTCCATACTATGTATATATTTAATTATACTATGTATATACTTAATGGTACTATATGGTAGAAATAAATCTTAATTTATGAAATGAGGATACAATTGAAACAGTAGGAAACTAAAGTGTAGAACAAGCATTTGTAGTAGTAAATGCTAGAATTAGAAATGGAAATTGAAGTGAATTGAATTAGTATAGTGTAAGATTAATTAGTTGAATTAATTTCAATAAGTTTAATTGATTGGAATAAATTTGGAATTAGATCAATTATTCGGTTTGCCGATAAATTACGCTATCTTGAGAATTTGTTTGTAATTGAATATTTGATTTGAGAACAAAATATTATTAAGTCAATAATGTTTTTTTTTATAATTAACGATATCTATTTGGTTAGATGTTAATTTGGAAGTTGTTTGGCTTAATTGGTATATTGACATATTGCGATTATTTTGAGAATTTACCGAAAATTGTGATTTTGCTTTAGATGTTTTTGTTGCGGTTAATATTGTGATTTTCCAATACGATTATTTTGTGCACTCTTATGTGAATAGCCTCATAGTGTGAATTATAGCAAATTTTGATATTGTGTATATAACGCTATGAATTGATAAGTTGTGTTGTGAGCCTTTGACTAAAGTGGAACGGTGTGATGTTGATATGTGACCGTTGTTGTGTTGTTGTTATGTCGTTGTTTCATTGTCAAATCGTATTCGTTGTATGTTTCCGCATAGCATAGCATAACATAAAGTTGAACGGTGTGATGTTGATATGTGACCGTGTTGAAGGCTTTGCCTTATGCGTCGGAATTACTGGCAATGTTCTAAGTTGGGAGTTTTACTCCAATGGTACCACATGCATATGCACAGTTGAGTCACATTTGTGTCGTTGTTAGTTGTTGTTGGTCGAAGTTTCTGTTTATGCATTGTGATGCTTATGTGTTGATTTGTTGAAGATGCCGATGTGTTGATATCAAGACTATTCTTTGATGATGTTCTTTGTGTTGTTTATGTTGATGTTGTGTGAAACGGTGATTCATTTATATTCCTTACCTAATATATGATTTATCATAATCCTATTTATATAGATTGATATCTCACCCTTTCTGTTTGAATGTTGCCTCCACGTGGGTAACGTGCAGGTAATCCAGATGAGTAGCTGTTTCCGCTTATAGTCGAGTTTTGGGTGTCATTGCTCTGATACGTAACACTCGGGGAGAAATGAACACTTGTTTGATGTCGTTATTTGTTTATTGAACCTTATGATGTATTTGAGGAGTTGTTTGTATTGTTGCTTTTTATGATTCAAAAGATGCTATGTCTTAATTGTTGAATCATAGTGTGAATCTGTTGCATGTTGAACCTATGTTTGGGATATGCTACGAATACTATGTTATTCAGAAGTTGAGATATATGTTATGAGTTTTGTTCACTCCAATCCTGATAGTGTTATGTATTAGTTTAAAAAGCATGACAAGTGTATGTTTATGTTGAATGTGTGACATCCTGATTCTGTTGATAATTTTTATACTTTGATATTTTCCACATAAATGCTTGGGGTAGATTTGGGGTTTTACATTAGTGGTATCAGAGCAGGTCGGTCTTGTCCGGCCAAGTGTCGAGTCGTAGTGTAGTCTAACAATCGTGTATAGTTGTTTGTGCTGATTGTTTTTATGTTGTAGTGACGTTATGGCTGGGAGGAATGATGTTGCGATAGCTGCTGCTTTGGAAGCGATGGCTCAGGCTATGCAGAACCAACCGAATGCTGAAGAGAATGCTGGATCTCGTAGTTTGGCGACTTTCCAAAGGGAGAATCCGCCGGTGTTCAAGGGTACGCATGACCCTGATGGTGCTGTTGATTGGTTGAAGGAGCTCGAGCGAATCTTCCGTGTTATGGATTGCACTCCTGCTCAGAAGGTCAGATATGGCACTCATATGCTGGCTAAGGAAGCTGATGATTGGTGGTTGGAGACGCTTGCTAGGTTGAGTTTTCAGGTGAGGAAGTCACTTGGAATGTATTCCGTAGGGAATTTTTGAGGAAGTACTATCCTGAAGATGTTCGGGGTAAGAAAGAGATAGAATTCCTAGAGTTGACGCAAGGGAACAAGTCTGTGACCGAGTATGCTGCCAAGTTCACTGAGTTGATTAAGTTCTATCCTCACTTTGATGGCGAAGGTGCTGAATTTTCTAAGTGCATCAAGTTTCAGAATGGGTTACGCTCGGAGATTAAGAAGGCTGTTGGGTACCAAAATATCCGTTTGTTTTCTGATTTGGTTGACAGTTGTAGGATCTTTGAGGAAGATAGTAATGCTCATCACAAGATGGTTAGTGATAGAAGGGGCAAGAATCAACAAAGCCGTGGTAAACCGTATGATACTGGTAAAGGGAAACAAAGAGTTACTCATGGTCAGAGGTCTAGTGGGGGAGATGATCCTACTAGGATTGTATGTTTCAAGTGTGGTCAACCTGGTCATAAGAGCAATGCTTGTACTGCTGATGCGAGGAAGTGTTTCAGATGTGGTAAGATGGGACATGCAATGTCTGATTGCAAGCATAAGGACATGGTATGTTTCACGTGTGGCAAAGAGGGACACATTGGTAGCCAGTGTCCAAAGAAGAAGGCACAATCTGGTGGAAAGGTGTTTGCTTTAGCTGGGACTCCTACAGCTAGTGGAGACCGACTCATCAGAGGTATATGTTTCATTAATAGTACTCCTTTAATCACTATTATTGATACTGGTGCTACTCATTGTTTTATTGCTTCTGATTGTGTTGAAAGATTGGGTCTTATGTTGTCTTCCATGAATGGAGAGATGGTTGTCGATCTTCCAGCTAAGGGATCGGTGACTACTTCTCTGATGTGTTCAAAGTGTCCTTTGTCGATCTTCGACAAAGACTTTGTTGTTGACTTAATTTGTTTGCCATTGAGTGGATTAGATGTGATCTTGGGTATGAATTGGTTAGAGTATAACTATGTTCATATCAACTGTTTTAACAAGTCCTTGAGGTTTTCTTCTCCCGAGGAAGAAGGAGTTGGTTTGTTGACTGGTAAGCACTTGAAGCAATTGATGCAAGACGAAGCACAAATGTTCTCGTTGATGGCGTCATTGTCTTTTGAGAATCAAGTTAGAATTGAAGAGTTAAAGGTGGTGCGATAATTTCCTGATGTGTTTCCTGATGAAATTCCTGATGTACCTCTAGAAAGAGAAGTTGAGTTTGCGATTGATCTTGTACCTGGTACCAGACCTGTTTCTATGGCACCGTACAGGATGTCTGCTGTAACACCCCAAATCTACCCAACGAATATTTAATAAAATCAGAGTGCGGAAATTCAACATACAATTGGGATGTCACATTCAACGTAAAACAACAAACAACTTAATCACATATATCATAGATACATAGCACATAACTCGGATGAACCGATAAAACCTGTTTACTCTTTTAAAAAAATAAAACAACTTTTATTAATAAAAATAATAATATCAATTATTCAACTTCACTCCGCATAATACTTTTATTAAACTAAAACAACTTCACCAACATCATATTACTTCATAAATTACACTTAAAAGTTAACAACTTATAGTTAAAACAACAATTAAAAGACAATCGCTCATCCCCCCGAGTGCTACGTATCAGAGCAGGACCCAACTCGAACTAACAGTAACTAAAGACTTCATAAAAATACTTCGACTTCCACAACTATTCTTGAGTACCTGCCCATTTTCCATGGTAGGGGAAACATCAGTAGAAGGGTGAGATATCTGTCGCACGCTCGCGAAAAATGAACAGAGTCGCCACCAATATATTTATCCCATAAGGGAAAGGAATATCAGAAAACCTAACAAAGGAAGGAACAGGGTCTTGCGACCAGAGAATCAAGGTACGAGAGTCGGTTACGCAAGGGGAAGGTATTAGCACCCCTCGCGCCCATCGTACTCGATGGTATCCACCTATGTTTGTTTCTATCTAAAGGGTGTGTACTATGTCTATGTCTACATGCGAATGCAAAAAGAAATACGGGGAAAAGAAGGAATTATTTACAAGTGTGCTCGTTCAAGCCCCGCGACTTGATGCCTACGTATCCTTTTCAGGAATCAGAGTGCCGTAGTTCGGCTCCATAGTTTTGTTTGTTTTTGTGTTTTTTAGTTGGGCGGCGTTAACGTTCGCGCTCTTGCACAAGGGGACAGCCTAGGATGCAACGGAGCGGAAATAACGGTGCCCTTAAGAGAAAGAGATGAGAAAGAGACTTTGAGCGTTTCGAGGAAATCCCTTAAGCAAGGGAAACTCGAGTTACTCTTTGGTTTGTGTTTTTTAGAGGTTGGAAACTTACGCCTGAATGGAACCCTTAAGCAAGGGAGCTCCAAGCACTCGAACATCCCTTAAGCAAGGGAAGTTACAAGCTATCATTCCCTTTTTATTAGTCAAAGTATTTATTAGTCATTTTTTATGAGTTTTCTTGATATTTTTTATGGGAATTTATTCAAGTATTTTTAAATGGATTAAAGTTGAAAAGAAAAAGAACTAGCCTGAGAAAACTAGCCTAATATGAATGGGGAATTCTACTTATTATTATCATGGTTTCTACCTAAGGTTAGGATTTAAAAGAAGCATGAAAAATAAAGCGGTAAGTGGAATATTGAAAATAGCATAAAGGCATGAAATAGAACAAGTCAAAATATAGCACAAAAGTGAATTAAAAGTACTATTATTTTTATGGTTTTTATGAAGGAATTTAAATGTCAAAATTACCTAAAAACTACCATTTTTATGATTTATTTGAATGAAATTTCTAAAAGTCTAGCATTAATCCTAAGATCACCCAATTGAAACTAACAAATTTGTTATTGATTTTCATGAAGAAATTTCTAAAAGAAACTAAAAATTAAACTCTAAAAAATCTATCAAGTTTTTATTGATTTTATATGCATTTATTATCAAAATGTAGTAAAAAAAAACCTAGAACTATCAAGCTCTTATGTGAATTAGGGGAGTGTGAAATCAGAATAGTGGTGCTGTTAGCAGTTATATCTATGGAAGGCCCAAAGGCGAATTGTAATAGTGACCAGCCAAAAGAATTAACATGGGCCAAGGGGGTGTATTAAGGAATTCGTGACAAGGCCTAATGCTGATTTTGATTCATTTTATTATTTTTCAGTCTTTATAACAGAATTAATTAAACAAAATAAAAACAAAAAAACAAAAAATAGAAAGAGGGCAATTAGGGTTACCTGTGCGTGTGACTATTGAGATCTCTTCTCTCCTTCTCACGAACGCGACACAGCGACGGCGCTGGAGGGAAGCTCCTTTCCGATTTGCTGCTCCGTTCGTCTCTCTCAAGCAAGTGGCGGCGATAGCTCACGTTCTCACCTCCAATCAAATTTTCGTCGCGGCTCTCATCCCCTCGCGCCCGTTACGAAGTCAATCATGACTCATATCCAATCATTCAAGCTCTCCGTCGGAACTTCGTCTCTCCGATCACAATCTCTATTTCCGATTCGGATTGAACATCGAACAACTCTCCAGGTGTGTCGCCTTCTTCCTTCTCTTTCTTTGTCTATCTTCTGCTACTTGCGTTTTTGTTCCGGTTTTGCGATGCTATTCGTAACGAAGGTGTTGATGCAGATGTTGAAGTCTGTTATATATGTGAGATTGATTTTCTGTATGAATTCAAGGTGAAGCTGGCGGTGATTTCGGTGGTGATTCTGAGATAACGTTGAAGGCCATGGAGGAGGCGAATTACAGTGTTAATTCTGAAGATTTTTGAATGGCAGGATTGAAAATGACGAAGATTGGGGAAGTGAAGATTCGGTTCCGAGAGAGAGCTTCTTCAAGAGTTTGTTACGTTTCTTCTTTTTCTGTTATGAATTTCTTCTTCTTTTTTCTTTTCGGTTTCTGTTAACTTTGTTGAAAAATCAATTGATGAAGGATGAAGAAGATGAATGAAGGTGGGAACTGAATCAAGAGAAGGTGGAGATTGAAGATAAATGAAGATTGGAGAAGAGGGATGATGCAATGGTGTGAAGCAGTGAAAGAATGGTGAAGAATTGAAGAGTGGGAGAAGAGTTCTGAGTGAGAATGGTGATGAAGATTGAAGATTGAAGGTGGTGAAGAAGGTGGAAGAAGATGGTGAAGAAGGTGGAAGAGTGAAGAATTGGATGAAGACGGAAGAGTGTGAGGAAGAAGATGAAGATGAGTGGAGAGTGGTGTGTGAGAGTGTAGAATGGCGTGTTGAGAGAAAAGCAGAGAAAGATGGAGGTGGAAAATGGTGATTATGGCGTGTGTTTTGAACTTTTAACTGTACACTTCTTCTTTCAACGTTTGCAAGCGAAACGATGATGAAGCTTGTGCTTTTTCTTCCCCCCTCTTTCCTGAATGGTGGCACTGACTTTTATACAGCAATGATTGGGTAATCATTGTGAGTTCTTGAATGTGGGACTCAGAATTATCTTGCAAGGTGTTTTTTTTCAATCTCTTGAATGTGGGACTAATATCTGATTTTTGATTTTTTGCTTTGGTTCATGGTGCAGGTTTTCTTTGATTTGTAGGCACGGCTGCAAGTGCGGGCTTTTTCTAATATGCAGGGCTTGTAGGTACCGGAGCTGAGTTTTATGCAAACTTGAACTGAACCGATTTTGTTAATGAGTGCAGGGCTGGTTTATTTGTGATGCAGGGAATTTGGATTCAAGTGAACATAATGGGGCTGGATATGGAGAAACTGTGGTGCCGGGGAGCTGCTTCAAGAGTGGAACAAATGTGTGTGGCTGCCTTACTGTAGTACTAGTCGCTGAAACCCGAGATGATGAGCTGGCAGTTGCATGTATGAAAGCGGCGAAGCTTGGATCGATGTTCGAGCTAGCTTCAAAGGTGAGTTGCAATCCCATTACGAGATTTTAGTAGTTAAAACTGTTGGTTTAGGTTAGAACTGAAATTGAATGTTGGTTTTTTTTAGTTAGGGATGGTGTAAGTTCTGAGTCTTTATGTATGTAGGGTGATGGTTTTGAAGGGCTGAATTGGTATATTATTATGTGATTTTTTGGTTTGAGTTTATTGTGGTTGTTTCTATGTGAATATGAAATGGATAGAGGTATAAAATTTGTAGCTGTTAGGAGTTTATATGGTAATTGTGTAGGGACTGTTTTTGGTATGGATGTTTAGACTGGCAGCCTGTTATGTTTTGTTTGTAATGTGAAATATGAGCTGAAGGTTAGTCATTTGGTTTTGAATGGGGAATGTATGGTTTATGTTGATGAATGTTAACGGGGCTGTTTTGGAATGAATTGGGATGTGTATTGAATGGTTAGCGATTCTGGTTATATTAGTTTCGAAACTATTAGGAGATGTTAACACAGTTAGGAGGTTAGTTATTAACGTGTTTTTCTGTTATGCTAATTCTGAATTGGTGTTATGGTTATAATGCTGCAGGTTTCATGAAGAAAAAGTGGAGGTTAAAGCTGGATTTTGGTACTGAGTTTGAAGATGCTAATAGAAAGGAGTTGATCATGAATGAAGATTAGTGGGGCCTAAGATTAGGAACAATAGGCTAACAATATTTTTGTGTAATCCTTTTTGTAGTTTGATTTTTGTAATGGATATGGTTTTGATGTGTAACGTAGATGGTGTATTAGAATGACTTGAAGTGTTATGTAGAGAAATGATTTTCTTCTAAGTCTCATGGTATGTGTAAGATGTGTGATGAATGGATATTGAAATGGGATTGATATAATGGGGTCTGAGACATGCTTTAAAAAACAGAGGATTTGAATTGTGTTCTTTTGTACTCTCTTGAATTCCAAGTGCCGTCTCCATGCGATTCAATGGCTTTGTATTTGAGAAGAATTCCCTCCAATGATCTTTTTTTGAATTTTCAAACCTTTCTCCGACTTGTGATATTAAATGAGCCTTAGCATCCATGAGATGGGGAACTACAAAAACTTAATGTGAACCTTTGGTCAGTGAGTTAGCCTTCCATATTAGCCAAAAAATCCAAGCTTCACCCTATGCTTTTCAAACTTATAAAGACATACAAAGTCCACCATGTTTCACTGGAATCTTGCACAAAATTCGCTTGTAACACAAATAATCAAAGTGAATTCTAGGATCGAACACAAGGATGTGAGCATCAATCCCCAATCAACGGGGAGTGTCCAAGTTCAAAGAATCCGAGTGAAGCCCAATGGAAAGAATTGTATTACAATGAATAATGAAGCCACTCCGTAAATGATGAATAGCCCCAATGATTAGCAAAACCCCCAGACGATCATAAGGCCCAAACCTCAGGACTTATCTGATAATCCCAAGCATACAGAGAGTGCTTTAATCCATGAACAATGAACTTCTCTTGTGAACAAGTTTGCATAATGTAGAAACCCTGGATGTTGTGAAACCTTAGATCCCACGCTTTAGAGGTTTATTTGATGAATGAATGCAAAGTGTTAGATGACCTAATGGAAGGTATATACATGAATGCAAAAGTCAGAGCCAGTTAGAAATTAAAGGGTAGGACAAATTTGGGGTATGACAGCTGCCCCTATTTAATCATCTTAAACTTGAAGGTGAGATTGGCGTTAGCCTTTCGAACATTCAAGGTTTAAGAAGATTAAATACCAAAACCATAAATTTGTCCTGAAAAGAAGGTGTAAGTGTTATCTTTATTTTTTGTTTTGATATCTGCTGGGGAAAGGAAAATTTTTGTTTTTCTGGTGGAAGAATTTACAGTGAGTAATTGGACGAATGGAGATAGCTTGTAACGTAGCAGTGGTGCCAATACAAGGTTCTCAATGGAAATGATTGTTGTATGAAACTATGATTGGAAAGTATGGGTCCGATGGAAAGGTAGGACCTACGGTCCGTGACTCGAAACTAAGGTAAGGTCAACGGACCTACGACCCTAAAGAATTGAAAAAGATGAGGATAAGGTCAACGGACCTACGATCCACAAGAATGAAAAAGATGAGGATAAGGTCAACGGACCTACGATCCACAAGAAATGAAAAAGATGAGGATAAGGTCAACGGACCTACGATCCACAAGAAATGAAAAAGATGAGGATAAGGTCAACGGACCTACGATCCACAAGAAATGAAAAAGATGAGGATAAGGTCAACGGACCTACGATCCACAAGAATGAAAAAAGATGAGGATAAGGTCAACGGACCTACGATCCACAAGAAATGAAAAAGATGGGGATAAGGTCAACGGACCTACGATCCACAAGAATGAAAAAAGATGAGGATAAGGTCAACGGACCTACGATCCACAAGAAATGAAAAAGATGGGGATAAGGTCAACAGACCTACGATCCACAAGAATTGACAGAAAGGATAAACATCAACACTGGGGTTGGAGGATATCAACGCTGAGGTTGGAGCATGTCAACACTGAGGTTGGGGGACATCAACACTGAGGTTGTGAAAGGAAAGGCGTCGACACTGAGGTCGAGGACATCAACACTGAGGTTGGGACGAGGAAAGATAAACATCAACACTGAGGTTGTGAAAGGAAAGGCGTCGACACTGAGGTCGAGGACATCAACGCTGAGGTTGGAACGAGAAAAGATAAACATCAACACTGAGGTTGTGAATGACGATTGGCATCGACGCGGAGGTCGGTGAAGGAGTGATAGGCATCAACACAGAGGTTGGACAAGGAAAGGATAAGCGTTAACACTGAGGTTGGAAAAGAAAGGTATCGACACTGAGGTCAAAGGAAGAAAGAATTAATATCAACACTGAGGTTGGAAATTAGTTTTGAAATGGTTTGCCAGGACGGAAGGCAAAGAATACACAACACGGGGGTTGGATCTAAAAGTTTTCCCGTACGAGGGAAGAGATCACGGAGACTAGTCACGACTAGACTCGATCAAAAGACATAATCACGAAGATGTTGATGCTGGCGAAGCATAAGAATTACATTAATCCCTCAGGCCAAAGGCGGGGTGTAACTCATCAAGAGCGGCAATCGTTCGAATTGCCACACACCAAGTATGGTTATTCAAATGATTGAAAAATGAGGTGGGTTGAATGCCCACCCTCACTCACACTCTAATCTTCACGCAGCACACGGGAAATAACCTCGGAGACAACGATTCTGACGAAGAAAGACAGGAGAGAGAAGATAAGATTTCTTTTGGGGATTGAGAATACCAGGTATTGGCACCATGGTTTGAGGAGATTTGTGATGTAGTAGCAGATATCAATCCGAGTTTGTAAGGACAACTTTTTCTGTGGGGATGTATCATCGTCTTGATTGAGTGTTGATTTGTATTATCTGGCTTATGCTTTGTATGCGTGTTTGAATTTTTCTATGGCGTAATGTTCCATTTTGATGGATATGCTACGCTTTGAGGATGCAATGCTGTATGCAATGGATTCTATATGCAAAAGTGCCAAATAAAGGCGTTAGTGAGATAGAGAAGCATGATCATTGGGGTCCGTTGCTTGTTGTCTTGAGATGTCATTATGAGTTGGTGTTGGAAACCATGCAGTACCAAAGATCTTTAGCAACTGCACTGAGGGTTGGAATGTAGTTTCGTTGGGGAGGAAGTGACTTCATCTGACTTTCCCTACATCTTGAACTGCTTGGGGATGGTGAGTTTGAGGAGATTCCCTTGTTTCACCATGTTGAGGATGAGAAATTCAGATAAGGTGATCAGGTTGAGGAAGTGGAACAACTCCCATGAGAAATAAACTCATATGCTTGGGGAGAGGCCAAAGTTCCAGGAGAAATAAACTCCTATGATTAGGGAGAGGACAATAAAACTCAGAAGATTGTGCCTCAAGCTTCGTGACTTATGGAGGAATTCTCCTCAAAGGATCCTCGGAGAGATTTGTCGAATCTCGACGTAACTGCCCCAGATTGGTCGAACTCAAGAGAGGTTCCTCGACTTGATTGCCCCAGATTGACGGAACCTTGAATGGATGCCTCAGTTGGCAGAGTCTTCACACAACTTGCCCTTTGGAGTAATCAGCCTTTGAAGTGAATGGCTCATGGAATCGATCAACTTTTTCTGCAGTTGTTCATTGTTTGATCTTCCTTGATGTCAAATGTTTATTCACAAGTAAAAGATATTTGTTTTGAAGATGGTAATCTTGATGCAATGCTTATGCTAGCTTCGAGATCAAAGTTATTAAAACAAAGTTGTGACATTCAGTGTTTGAGTTATTTGTCATATCGATATCAACATAAATGGTAAGCAAACATCTAGGAGTCAGTTTTACGCAACTTGGTATAGTATGCTCTTGAAATAAACCCTGCTTCAATTAGGTCTTTTAAGGGTTGTAACGTGGTCTGGTTCACGGTTTTTAGAAAGAAAGGATTTAAGGCTCAAAGTCTAACCTAACCCACCCATTCTTCGTGATGTTCTCCAGTCCTAAATTCAACTTAACCCGATACGAGCGTTCATCCTTCAATAGGAGTTTGAGATGATTGAGGAACCAATGATGCCTTCTAGACATGGCGGTCACTTTACCTTTCAGTTTTTTTTTTGTGTCTGATCACACGACTTCGTTCCTTTGATGAGGATCTTTATGTTGTAATCCTCGTTTTTCGCTTCTGCTTTGTTTTCTTTTTGTTTCCCTAACTTTTGCCTGGACAAATTCTTTTGAATTTTATTTTGGAGTCCAGCGGGATGCCCTAATTTTGCCTAAGTCACTTGTTTTCAAGTTGTTGACTTAGCGGGCTTTTTTTTTTTTTTTTCAATCCTTTCTTTTTGAATAAGTCGTGTGATCCTGAAACTCTGACTTGTGGGAGTGATTGTGACTGCCTCATTCTTTGATTGATGAGGGATTTCCATTGTGGTATTGACTTTTCTAAACCTTTTGAAGGATAACCATTGTTGTATCCTTGGATGCAAACTCTTGATGAATTTTGATTGATCGATCAGGTTAATTGAACGCTACCCTGCCCCTGGGTTAAATGTGAGGGTTTTTTTTTTGTATAGAAAAGAATTTCCTACTTCAAGGCTCAAAGGGGTTAACGATGGTCTATCTCCCTTATATCTCCAGTGTTTGGGGATTTGAAACAATGCCTGTACATCCTCAGCGGGGTTTTATTCAAAAGCACATGATTAAAGATTTTTGCAATTATTATTTTTTCATCATTCTCCTTTTGATATTTTTTGCTTAAACCAGAGTTTGATATCGATAGACAGAAAGATATGAGTGAACACGAATGGATTGATTCGAAACTAGCATATGCAGTGCATTTTTTTTTATTGAAAACAAACAAGTTTTACATGGAAAAACATTTAACAAAACAAAGAAAATTACAAATGAAAATGCAGAAATGAATTGATGATTGCCATTGTTGAGGAGGCTTGGCTCCGTCTGGACTTGTTAATCTTGAATACTTTTGCAATTCCTTCCAAACACTTCAGGTTACTTCAAAAGAAAATTCCAACGAATTCACCCAAGAATTGTAATTAATTTTTTTTTTTTACTTTACTTTAGGGATTCGAGCAATGCGAGTAATGCAATGCTCAAGATAAGAGTACGTCTTGCTTATCCCTCGTGCGGGAGCCCCATGAACCTTTCAATTTATGTGAAGACCATTTGGAGTGAATGATATCGCTTTGGAGTCGATGAGATCTTGGACTTTGTGTTTCAAAATATTACAATCCTCAGTTGAATGTCCAGATGTCCCAGAATGGTACTCACACTTTACATTTAAGTCATATCCTTGAGGAATCGGTGTTGGAGGGGGCTTAGACTCCCTTAATTCGACCAAGGATTCATTGAGTAAATGGGAGAGCAGTTGACTATAAGTCATAGGAATCGGGTCAATCTTCCTTGGTGGTTTCCTCGGCCTTCGTGGACCTTGTTGTTGGTAATTCTGGTGATAGTTAAGAACATGAACCTGAGGATAAGCAGGGATTTCCTCTTCTCCATTCTCTGAAGTTGCATTTGTTTCACTTTTCTCTTCTTCAGTGAATTCAGGAACATTGACCATATCTTGGATTTTACCCATCTTTAAAGCATTTTCAATTCGTTCTCCTACGACAACCAAACTTGAGAATTCGGAGGAAGCACACCCAATCATCATGTTCAGATAAGGATCTTTCAGGGTGTTCATGAACATGTCTACAAGCTCTCGTTCCAAAAGAGGAGGTTGAACTCTGGAAGCTAATTCTCTCCATCTTTGTGCATACTCTTTAAAAGACTCATCAACCTTCTGAGTTAAACTTTGGAGTTGTAGCCTAGTAGGAGCCATGTCACTGTTGTAGTTGTAATGCTTGAGAAAAGCCTCTGCTAATTCATCCCATGTACGGACATGGGTTCGTTCAAGTCGTGTATACCACTCAAGGGATGCCCCACTAAGACTATCTTGAAAGAAGTGCATGAGGAGCTTGTCATTTTCTGCATACGGTGCCATCTTGTTGCAAAATGCCTTTATGTGACTCATCGGACAAGTGGTACCCTTGTATTTCTCAAAACTGGGGACTTTGAATTTAGCAGGAATCTTGATATCAGGCACTAGGCACAAATCAATAGCATTCAAACCGGAGGAGCTTCGACCTTCTAAAGCCTTCAATCTTTCTTCCAGGAGATGGAATTTGTTCTCATTTTCCTCGATCGGGAATTTGAAAGCTTCCAATTCAGAATCGTTCTCATGATGTGAGTCCTCCTTGTTGGGAACTTCCACGGGAACAGGTTTCGATCCCCCATTAGCAACAGTGGTCGAAGTATCATTGATCAACTTTACAACACTTTGTCTGAGCTCTTCTTGCCCTTGAACAACAACATTGAGAGTCTCCAAGAGTTGGGTCATCCTCTCCCCCATAGTATCCAAGTCCTTACGAAGTTCAACCTGATTCTGTTCAAGACGGTCCATGATTCTCCTGATTAATCCTTGTATGCTACAGATGTAGGGAAGTCAACTTTGATGATGAAGCAAAAATCTGGATTGAAAGGGACCCCAATAAGCTTCTGATATGGAACCATGAAATGCAATATGATGTGAATGCAATGTTTCATTTCCGAGGAATCCTAAAGTCTTTTCACACATTCTTCTCTTTTATCTTTTTTGAGATCAAAGCTTTATTTTTTATAGCATATCTTTTGTTTTCTTTTTTTGCTTTTCTTTTTTCTTTTTTCTTTTTTCTTTTTCTTTTTTGGAAATAGACTTTAGAATTCCTCACAAATGAAGTGGATAAAATAATGATGTTATGCAATGCAAGCATGGGATCAAGGTCCGTATGATCTGAGTAACCACCACACAATCCTCTGAATAACTGAGGTGAAACTTCTGTACAGGCCAAGTATCACAGGATCAAAGGTTCGACGCCTTTTTGAATACCAGAATATCAAGCACCATGAGAACAGACCAAATAAAGGTCCGACCTCAAATATGAAGAGCCATGGTGTGTAGGAGTCAAGGTTTCCTGTCCCACCCCAATCTCACGGGTATGAAGTCTAGACACGGACAATTGGTCCCTAATGGTCACTAGGGTCTACAGTTCCCATGGGGTACAAAGTGTTTGAGGCAACAAGCGTGCCAGACACAGTGTTCCATGAAAGAACCTCGCCCAGTTGTGGTACCCCATGTCAATCTCATCCATAGCAAGCGCTACGGGAGTCAACATGAGCATCCACGCTAATCCTATATGTCACTTGGCCTAGGTAGTGGGCCTTTTACCTCAAAAACCCCCCACCTGCAAAACAGAACAGAAGTCCCCAAGGAGCACAGAATATAATCCATATGCATGATGTGCAAACAGAAATAAACATGACATGCAGGCAAAGAATAAGCATGCAAACATATATACAAAGTATAGACATAAAAACAAGTAAACACCCAGTAAATAAACAAACAAACGCAGGCTAGGATCGACTCACTAAGGATGGACCAGCAACAGGTCTAGCAACATCCCCAGCAGAGTCGCCAGCTGTCGCACGCTCGCGAAAAATGAACAGAGTCGCCACCAATATATTTATCCCATAAGGGAAAGGAATATCAGAAAACCTAACAAAGGAAGGAACAGGGTCTTGCGACCAGAGAATCAAGGTACGGGAGTCGGTTACGCAAGGGGAAGGTATTAGCACCCCTCGCGCCCATCGTACTCGATGGTATCCACCTATGTTTGTTTCTATCTAAAGGGTGTGTACTATGTCTATGTCTACATGCGAATGCAAAAAGAAATACGGGGAAAAGAAGGAATTATTTACAAGTGTGCTCGTTCAAGCCCCGCGACTTGATGCCTACGTATCCTTTTCAGGAATCAGAGCGTCGTAGTTCGGCTCCATAGTTTTATTTGTTTTTGTGTTTTTTAGTTGGGCGGCGTTAACGTTCGCGCTCTTGCACAAGGGGACAGCCTAGGATGCAACGGAGCGGAAATAACGGTGCCCTTAAGAGAAAGAGATGAGAAAGAGACTTTGAGCGTTTCGAGGAAATCCCTTAAGCAAGGGAAACTCGAGTTACTCTTTGGTTTGTGTTTTTTAGAGGTTGGAAACTTACGCCTGAATGGAACCCTTAAGCAAGGGAGCTCCAAGCACTCGAACATCCCTTAAGCAAGGGAAGTTACAAGCTATCATTCCCTTTTTATTAGTCAAAGTATTTATTAGTCATTTTTTATGAGTTTTCTTGATATTTTTTATGGGAATTTATTCAAGTATTTTTAAATGGATTAAAGTTGAAAAGAAAAAGAACTAGCCTGAGAAAACTAGCCTAATATGAATGGGGAATTCTACTTATTATTATCATGGTTTCTACCTAAGGTTAGGATTTAAAAGAAGCATGAAAAATAAAGCGGTAAGTGGAATATTGAAAATAGCAAAAAGGCATGAAATAGAACAAGTCAAAATATAGCACAAAAGTGAATTAAAAGTACTATTATTTTTATGGTTTTTATGAAGGAATTTAAATGTCAAAATTACCTAAAAACTACCATTTTTATGATTTATTTGAATGAAATTTCTAAAAGTCTAGCATTAATCCTAAGATCACCCAATTGAAACTAACAAATTTGTTATTGATTTTCATGAAGAAATTTCTAAAAGAAACTAAAAATTAAACTCTAAAAAATCTATCAAGTTTTTATTGATTTTATATGCATTTATTATCAAAATGTAGTAAAAAAAAAACCTAGAACTATCAAGCTCTTATGTGAATTAGGGGAGTGTGAAATCAGAATAGTGGTGCTGTTAGCAGTTATATCTATGGAAGGCCCAAAGGCGATTTGTAATAGTGACCAGCCAAAAGAATTAACATGGGCCAAGGGGGTGTATTAAGGAATTCGTGACAAGGCCTAATGCTGATTTTGATTCATTTTATTATTTTTCAGTCTTTATAACAGAATTAATTAAACAAAATAAAAACAAAAAAACAAAAAATAGAAAGAGGGCAATTAGGGTTACCTGTGCGTGTGACTATTGAGATCTCTTCTCTCCTTCTCACGAACGCGACACAGCGACGGCGCTGGAGGGAAGCTCCTTTCCGATTTGCTGCTCCGTTTGTCTCTCTCAAGCAAGTGGCGGCGATAGCTCACGTTCTCACCTCCAATCAAATTTTCGTCGCGGCTCTCATCCCCTCGCGCCCGTTACGAAGTCAATCATGACTCATATCCAATCATTCAAGCTCTCCGTCGGAACTTCGTCTCTCCGATCACAATCTCTATTTCCGATTCGGATTGAACATCGAACAACTCTCCAGGTGTGTCGCCTTCTTCCTTCTCTTTCTTTGTCTATCTTCTGCTACTTGCGTTTTTGTTCCGGTTTTGCGATGCTATTCGTAACGAAGGTGTTGATGCAGATGTTGAAGTCTGTTATATATGTGAGATTGATTTTCTGTATGAATTCAAGGTGAAGCTGGCGGTGATTTCGGTGGTGATTCTGAGATACCGTTGAAGGCCATGGAGGAGGCGAATTACAGTGTTAATTCTGAAGATTTTTGAATGGCAGGATTGAAAATGACGAAGATTGGGGAAGTGAAGATTCGGTTCCGAGAGAGAGCTTCTTCAAGAGTTTGTTACGTTTCTTCTTTTTCTGTTATGAATTTCTTCTTCTTTTTTCTTTTCGGTTTCTGTTAACTTTGTTGAAAAATCAATTGATGAAGGATGAAGAAGATGAATGAAGGTGGGAACTGAATCAAGAGAAGGTGGAGATTGAAGATAAATGAAGATTGGAGAAGAGGGATGATGCAATGGTGTGAAGCAGTGAAAGAATGGTGAAGAATTGAAGAGTGGGAGAAGAGTTCTGAGTGAGAATGGTGATGAAGATTGAAGATTGAAGGTGGTGAAGAAGGTGGAAGAAGATGGTGAAGAAGGTGGAAGAGTGAAGAATTGGATGAAGACGGAAGAGTGTGAGGAAGAAGATGAAGATGAGTGGAGAGTGGTGTGTGAGAGTGTAGAATGGCGTGTTGAGAGAAAAGCAGAGAAAGATGGAGGTGGAAAATGGTGATTATGGCGTGTGTTTTGAACTTTTAACTGTACACTTCTTCTTTCAACGTTTGCAAGCGAAACGATGATGAAGCTTGTGCTTTTTCTTCCCCCCTCTTTCCTGAATGGTGGCACTGACTTTTATACAGCAATGATTGGGTAATCATTGTGAGTTCTTGAATGTGGGACTCAGAATTATCTTGCAAGGTGTTTTTTTTCAATCTCTTGAATGTGGGACTAATATCTGATTTTTGATTTTTTGCTTTGGTTCATGGTGCAGGTTTTCTTTGATTTGTAGGCACGGCTGCAAGTGCGGGCTTTTTCTAATATGCAGGGCTTGTAGGTACCGGAGCTGAGTTTTATGCAAACTTGAACTGAACCGATTTTGTTAATGAGTGCAGGGCTGGTTTATTTGTGATGCAGGGAATTTGGATTCAAGTGAACATAATGGGGCTGGATATGGAGAAACTGTGGTGCCGGGGAGCTGCTTCAAGAGTGGAACAAATGTGTATGGCTGCCTTACTGTAGTACTAGTCGCTGAAACCCGAGATGATGAGCTGGCAGTTGCATGTATGAAAGCGGCGAAGCTTGGATCGATGTTCGAGCTAGCTTCAAAGGTGAGTTGCAATCCCATTACGAGATTTTAGTAGTTAAAACTGTTGGTTTAGGTTAGAACTGAAATTGAATGTTGGTTTTTTTTAGTTAGGGATGGTGTAAGTTCTGAGTCTTTATGTATGTAGGGTGATGGTTTTGAAGGGCTGAATTGGTATATTATTATGTGATTTTTTGGTTTGAGTTTATTGTGGTTGTTTCTATGTGAATATGAAACGGATAGAGGTATAAAATTTGTAGCTGTTAGGAGTTTATATGGTAATTGTGTAGGGACTGTTTTTGGTATGGATGTTTAGACTGGCAGCCTGTTATGTTTTGTTTGTAATGTGAAATATGAGCTGAAGGTTAGTCATTTGGTTTTGAATGGGGAATGTATGGTTTATGTTGATGAATGTTAACGGGGCTGTTTTGGAATGAATTGGGATGTGTATTGAATGGTTAGCGATTCTGGTTATATTAGTTTCGAAACTATTAGGAGATGTTAACACAGTTAGGAGGTTAGTTATTAACGTGTTTTTCTGTTATGCTAATTCTGAATTGGTGTTATGGTTATAATGCTGCAGGTTTCATGAAGAAAAAGTGGAGGTTAAAGCTGGATTTTGGTACTGAGTTTGAAGATGCTAATAGAAAGGAGTTGATCATGAATGAAGATTAGTGGGGCCTAAGATTAGGAACAATAGGCTAACAATATTTTTGTGTAATCCTTTTTGTAGTTTGATTTTTGTAATGGATATGGTTTTGATGTGTAACGTAGATGGTGTATTAGAATGACTTGAAGTGTTATGTAGAGAAATGATTTTCTTCTAAGTCTCATGGTATGTGTAAGATGTGTGATGAATGGATATTGAAATGGGATTGATATAATGGGGTCTGAGACATGCTTTAAAAAACAGAGGATTTGAATTGTGTTCTTTTGTACTCTCTTGAATTCCAAGTGCCGTCTCCATGTGATTCAATGGCTTTGTATTTGAGAAGAATTCCCTCCAATGATCTTTTTTTGAATTTTCAAACCTTTCTCCGACTTGTGATATTAAATGAGCCTTAGCATCCATGAGATGGGGAACTACAAAAACTTAATGTGAACCTTTGGTCAGTGAGTTAGCCTTCCATATTAGCCAAAAAATCCAAGCTTCACCCTATGCTTTTCAAACTTATAAAGACATACAAAGTCCACCATGTTTCACTGGAATCTTGCACAAAATTCGCTTGTAACACAAATAATCAAAGTGAATTCTAGGATCGAACACAAGGATGTGAGCATCAATCCCCAATCAACGGGGAGTGTCCAAGTTCAAAGAATCCGAGTGAAGCCCAATGGAAAGAATTGTATTACAATGAATAATGAAGCCACTCCGTAAATGATGAATAGCCCCAATGATTAGCAAAACCCCCAGACGATCATAAGGCCCAAACCTCAGGACTTATCTGATAATCCCAAGCATACAGAGAGTGCTTTAATCCATGAACAATGAACTTCTCTTGTGAACAAGTTTGCATAATGTAGAAACCCTGGATGTTGTGAAACCTTAGATCCCACGCTTTAGAGGTTTATTTGATGAATGAATGCAAAGTGTTAGATGACCTAATGGAAGGTATATACATGAATGCAAAAGTCAGAGCCAGTTAGAAATTAAAGGGTAGGACAAATTTGGGGTATGACAATATCCAACAATATAAACAAGCGTATGTTAAATAATATATTAAGATTAGATCATACAATTTCACCACTTCATACTTATTCAAACAACAGTTATAATAACAAATAGCAACAACGGTTATAATAATTATTTACCAACAACAAGTATAATAACAATTATCAGCAACAAGTATAACAACAACAACTTATAACAACAACAACAACAACAACGTAATAACAACAACAACTTCAAATGCGACTCAATTGTGCAAATGCATGTGGTACCATTGGAGCAGAATTCCCAACTTAAACATATGCCAGGTTATCGAGGCATTTCAACTTAAACAGGTGCCATCAAGGCCAACTTAAACAGGTGCCGTCAAGGCCAACTTAAACATTTTGCCAATCCAGGCCAACGTAATATGCAAATGTATGCATGCAACAATAACAACAACTACAACGTCACAACACAACAATGCAACAACCGCAAACAACTTAATCAACCTTGGTCATAAGACCTGCAACTTAATCAACGTATCAACAACAACAACCAGAACAACAGCAACGAAAACAACAACTTAAACATGCATCAAATGCATCAACTTAATCATTACAAAACAGCCCATAAACATCTAGGTACTAATTCCAATTATGCTACTAATTCAGCCTGCTACATATATCATCGTTATTACTACTGTTATTTCTTCTTCACACCAATTCCATCTTTGTACAACTTAATCCATTAACTACATATCTCATCACTAAGAATCATCACTATAATTTCTACTAATTAAATTAATCAATTCCAACGGTATAATATTCTAATTAATTTAAACCAATTTCTTCACTAATAATAATTATAATTCTTCTCAAGTTAATCCTACTAAGGCTTGATCCCAACAACCAACATAAAACATCAACAACCAGAAATCAAAACATATTTCTAAAACTCGTATAGCACGCGCCGCGAACCTCTCTTTGCGCCGCGGACACCACAGAAACCTTCAAATCGCGCCGCATCCAAACCTTGGCGCTTACCTGCGCTGACAACATCTTCCAACAAAATTAAAACTCAATTTTCTCCCTTCGATTCCAGTACAGTTCAATTTCGACCATCACAGGAACATAGCAATATTATAGTTATACTCCACCAACATCTAGCAATTTTCTACAAATAATTCCTGAATAATAATAATAATTATAAACCCTAGGTTAATTTCCCACAACCATTGATTGAACTTTTATAACCTTATTCACCGACGTCAATCAATTTCAACATTCAACAATACAATCACAACACACAAAACAGAGGCAATCATACAACCATAACCCCCACATATCATTCATCATAATCCCGTTTATAGAGCTAGAACCCCACCCTTACCTTGGATATGAGATTTCTCTACTCTCCCGGTTGCCATAGCTTATGCCGCCGCTTCCAACTTTTCTCCAAAAATCTTTTCTAACAACGTGCAGAGACGCACCAAAAACCTGTTCGGAAATCGCTTTGTCAGACGGACTTAAAATCATCAAAACAAAAATAGATCCGGTTAGAAGTTACCTCTACGAGTCTGGAACGTTGTGTCCAAGAACCGTGATGATCCAACGGTTGGATTGGAAGAAACTTCCGTTTTACTAAGGTGTCTCATTGCAGAAACTTGCTGCGAAAATTGGACTTCCTCTAGCTTTTCTCTTCCGCCATGGCTCTCTTCTTCACCTCTCCTCCAAACTCTATTCCTCTTTGTGTTATGATAGCTCTTCCTTCTTCCAATTCTAAATCCAACATAGTAAGGTTATTTTATTTAATCACTTAAATAATTTAATTGGGCCTAAGTGACATACCCCCTCCTTACTTCACAACAACTCAAATTAAACTCAAAGTTATTTTTAAGCTCATTAATAAAATAACACTTCAACTTTATTTCACTAAATTAATCCGATTAATTATCATGCCAACTTAATAAAATAATTCCGACTTCGTCGATAAAATTCGAATTAAATACAAATAGTTCAATATTAATAATAATATTATTTCTACTATTATTTCTTCAACGAAATCAACTTTATTAATTCTCTGACTAACCGAATAAAATTCGACTTTAACTTAATAATCCAAATACGCTTCCCAAAATAATACCGACAATTCCGATTGATCCACGAACTTCGATTAAATCCAATGATTAAATTCTTAAATAATTTAATTAACTAGTTAATTAAATTCGGGGTGTTACATCTGCAGCTGAGTTGTCTGAATTGAAGAAGAAATTAGAAGAGTTGCTTGAGAAAAAGTTTGTAAGACCAAGTGTATTACCGTGGGGAGCTCTTGTGTTGCTAGTAAAGAAGAAAGATGGGAGTATGAGACTTTGTGTTGATTATCGGCAGTTGAATAAAGTGACGATAAAGAATAAGTATCCACTTCCAAGAATTGATGACTTGATGGATCAATTGGTGGGTGCTAGTGTGTTTTCTAAAATTGATTTGAGGTCCGGATATCACCAGATTAGAGTAAAAGAAGATGATATTCAGAAGACCGTGTTCAGGACTCGGTATGGACATTACGAGTATTCGGTGATGCCCTTCGATGTTACTAATGCGCCGGGAGTATTCATGGAGTACATGAACCGTATTTTTCATACTTACTTGGATCGGTTTGTAGTGGTATTCATTGATGACATTCTAATTTACTCTAAATCTGAAGAAGAGCATGAAGAGCATCTGAGAATTGTGTTACAATTTCTGAAAGAGAAGCAGTTGTATGCCAAGTTGTCTAAGTGTGAATTCTGGTTACATGAAGTTAGTTTCCTTGGTCATGTCATTTCTGGTCATGGCATTACCGTGGATCCTTCTAAAGTTGATGCTGTGTTACAATGGGAAGCTCCGAAGTCAGCTACTGAGATTAGAAGCTTCTTGGGTTTAGCCGGTTACTATAGACGGTTTATCGAGGGATTTTATAAATTGGCACTCCCTTTGACAAGATTGACTTGCAAGGGAAAAGCTTTTGTGTGGGATATTCGATGCGAAGAAAGTTTCAATGAGTTGAAGAAGAGGTTGACGTCGGCTCCAGTTTTGACTTTGCCTAATCCGGGAGAGCCTTTTGTTATGTACTGTGATGCTTGTCTGATGGGGTTAGGTGGTGTGCTTATGCAGAATGGTAAAGTGGTTGCTTATGCGTCTAGGCAGTTGAGAACTCATGAAAAGAATTATCCTACGCATGATCCAGAGTTGGCTGCAGTGGTCTTTGTGTTGAAAATTTGGAGGCATTATCTTTATGGTTTTAGATTCGAAGTGTTTAGTGACCATAAGAGTTTGAAGTACCTTTTTGATCAGAAAGAGTTGAATATGAGGCAGCGAAGGTGGTTAGAATTATTGAAGGATTATGATTTCGGTTTGAATTATCATCCCGGAAAAGCTAATGTTGTGGCTGATGCTTTAAGCCGAAAGACCTTGCATATGTCGGCTATGATGGCTAAGGAATTGGAGTTGATTGAGCAGTTCCGAGATTTGAGCTTAGTTTGTGAAGTGACACCGCATAGTGTTATGTTAGGAATGTTAAAGATTAACAATGACTTTCTCGACAATATCAAAGAGGCTCAGAAGCTAGATGTGAAGTTGGTGGATTTGATGGTAGGAACCGGTCGAATTGAGAAGGATGATTTCAAGTTAGATGCGCATGGTGTGTTGAGATTCCGAGACCATATTTGTATTCCTGATGATGAATAGATTAAGAAAGTGATTCTTGAAGAGAGTCACAGAAGCAGTTTGAGTATTCATCCAGGAGCTACAAAGATGTATCAAGATTTGAAGAGTTTGTTTTGGTGGCCTGGTATGAAATGTGATGTGGCACAGTTTGTGTATGCTTGTTTGACTTGTCAGAAGTCAAAGATTGAGCATCAAAAGCCTGCAGGGTTGATGCAACCGTTAGAAGTTCTAGAATGGAAATGGGATAGCATTTCGATGGACTTTGTAACAGGATTACCTAATACCTTGAGAGGATTTGATTCGATTTGGGTGATTATTGATAGGCTTACGAAGTCGGCACACTTTATACCTATTAACATCACATTCCCGATTGCGAAGTTAGCAGAGATATATGTTAGGGTGATTGTAAAGTTGCATGGTGTTCCTTTGTGTATTGTGTCGGATAGAGATCCGAGGTTTACTTCTGATTTCTGGAAGAGTTTGCAAGAGGCGTTGGGTTCTAAGTTGAGGTTGAGTACGGCGTATCATCCACAGACTGATGGTCAAACCGAGAGGACTATTCAGTCATTAGAGGATTTGTTGAGAGCGTGTGTTCTTGAGCAGGGAGGTTCGTGGGATACTTATCTTCCGTTGATTGAGTTCACTTACAATAACAGTTACCATTCTAGTATTGGGATGGCACCTTTTGAGGCGTTATATGGTCGGAGGGGTAGGACTCCGTTGTGTTGGCATGAATCGGGTGAGAGTGTGGTACTTGGACCCGAGATTGTTAGGGAGACTACTAAGAAAGTGAAGCTTATTCGAGATAAGATGAAAGCTTCTCAAAGTAGACAGAAAAGTTACCATGACAAGAGAAGGAAAGATTTGGAATTCCAAGCTGGTGATCATGTATTTTTGAGGGTCACACCTGTGACTGGTGTTGGGCGAGCTCTGAAGTCTAAAAAGCTCACTCCTCGTTTTATTGGTCCGTATCACATATCGAATCGAGTTGTGAGAGTTGCTTACCATGTGGCGTTACCGCCAAATCTTGCTAATTTGCACGATGTGTTTCATGTGTCACAACTCCGAAAGTATGTTTCCGATCCGTCTCATGTGATTCAGATGGACGATGTGCAAGTGCGTGATAATCTCACAGTGGAGACGATGCCGGTGCAAATTGTGGATCGCGAGATGAAGGTTCTAAGAGGCAAGGAGATTGCATTGGTGAAAGTTGTTTGGTTAGGAGCTGCTGGAGAAAGTTTGACCTGGGAATTAAGAGCAAGATGCGAGATTCCTATCCCGAGTTATTTGAATCAGGTAAATTTCTATTTTCGAGGACGGAAATATTCTAGTAGGGGAGAGTTGTAACGCCCGGAAAAATAATTATTTGCTTAATTTAGACATTTGTGATGTTTTCTGAAATTTTTGCGTTTTGGGGCGATTTAGTGGGTATTAGTTCGGGATAACGGGTCGACATTTAATTGATAATTTTAATATTTCTAGTATTAGAAATATTAATGAGTTAATATTTAGCGTTTTGAGAATTTTCTGAGTAACTAAGTTTAGACCGGAAATATGAGACACTGAGTAATAAGTCGGTATATTAAAATAATCGGATTTTATTTTAATGGAGTTTTAGCGGAAGTATTATTTTTATATTAAGTGTGGAAATAATATTGGGCTTAATTAATGACATCTCTAAGTATTAAGGGGTATATTTTGTTAGGCCCATTTGTGTATTAATAATTAAGATAGTCTTTTTGTGAAAAATAGAAGTAAGAGAGAAGTAGTATCTTCAGTAAAAGAAAATAAAAAGGGAACCGAGGGAGAGAAAGAAAAGAGGGGTTAGGGTTTGAAAAGGAGACCCAAAGTGTTGCTCTAAAGTGCAATTGTTCTCCAATTTTCCATTGAATCTTCTTAGAGCTGCACTTAATCCAAGGTAAGGGGGCGGGGGGGTTCTTACTACCTAAATGGGAATATGATGGATTGTATGTGAGTTAGGGGTATAGATTAGTTATTATGTTGTGATGAATTTGTTTCGGTTCTGTTTGAAATTGTTGTTGCTGAAATTGAAAATATTAAAATCAATACTGTTCGTACTAGATACAAAAGGAAGTGGTGGATGCTGTGTGGATTTTGTTTTTCTTTTTCTTGTTTTCATGTAATTCCAAATGGTATGCTGATACTTTATTCATCCATGCCTTGTTTATTTTTTTATTATTATCTCCATACTATGTATATATTTAATTATACTATGTATATACTTAATGGTACTATATGGTAGAAATAAATCTTAATTTATGAAATGAGGATACAATTGAAACAGTAGGAAACTAAAGTGTAGAACAAGCATTTGTAGTAGTAAATGCTAGAATTAGAAATGGAAATTGAAGTGAATTGAATTAGTATAGTGTAAGATTAATTAGTTGAATTAATTTCAATAAGTTTAATTGATTGAAATAAATTTGGAATTAGATCAATTATTCGGTTTGCCGATAAATTACGCTATCTTGAGAATTTATTTGTAATTGAATATTTGAGTTGAGAACAAAATATTATTAAGTCAATAATGTTTTTTTTATAGTTAACGATATCTAATTGGTTAGATGTTAATTTGGAAGTTGTTTGGCTTACTTGGTATATTGACATATTGCGATTATTTTGAGAATTTACCGAAAATTGTGATTTTGTTTTGGATGCTTTTGTTGCGGTTAATATTGTGATTTTCCAATATGATTATTTTGTGAATTCTTATGCGAATAGCCTCATAGTGTGAATTATAGCAAATTTTGATATTGTGTATATAACGCTATGAATTGATAAGTTGTGTTGTGAGCCTTTGACTAAAGTGGAACGGTGTGATGTTGATATGTGACCGTTGTTGTGTTGTTGTTATGTCGTTGTTTCGTTGTCAAATCGTATTCGTTGTATGTTTCCGCATAGCATAGCATAACATAAAGTTGAACGGTGTGATGTTGATATGTGACCGTGTTGAAGGCTTTGCCTTATGCCTCGGAATTACTGGCAATGTTCTAAGTTGGGAGTTTTACTCCAATGGTACCACATGCATATGCACAGTTGAGTCACATTTGTGTCGTTGTTAGTTGTTGTTGGTCGAAGTTTCTGTTTATGCATTGTGATGCTTATGTGTTGATTTGTTGAAGATGCTGATGTGTTGATATCAAGACTATTCTTTGATGATGTTCTTTGTGTTGTTTATGTTGATGTTGTGTGAAACGGTGATTCATTTATATTCCTTACCTAATATATGATTTATCATAATCCTATTTATATAGTTTGATATCTCACCCTTTCTGTTTGAATGTTGCCTCCACGTGGGTAACGTGCAGGTAATCCAGATGAGTAGCTGTTTCCGCTTATAGTCGAGTTTTGGGTGTCATTGCTCTGATACGTAACACTCGGGGAGAAATGAACACTTGTTTGATGTCGTTATTTGTTTATTGAACCTTATGATGTATTTGAGGAGTTGTTTGTATTGTTGCTTTTTATGATTCAAAAGATGCTATGTCTTAATTGTTGAATCATAGTGTGAATCTGTTGCATGTTGAACCTAAGTTTGGGATATGCTACGAATACTATGTTATTCAGAAGTTGAGATATATGTTATGAGTTTTGTTCACTCCAATCCTGATAGTGTTATGTATTAGTTTAAAAAGCATGACAAGTGTATGTTTATGTTGAATGTGTGACATCCTGATTCTGTTGAGAATTTTTATACTCTGATATTTTCCACATAAATGCTTGGGGTAGATTTGGGGTGTTACACCTTGCATTGGATATTAAGGGTCATCGAGATTATCGTTCGCCATAAGATTGTCCCTACCATAAAGAGGGCAGGTAGTCTTTAGGGAAGGATATAATAGTCATTAAGGCAACCATGAGGATACATTAGCATTCAAAGGGACGATCATCATTTTATTCGAGGCAACATCGAGGGACTAGATCTCATATGATGATTTTATTCGTAGGCAGCAGGCTAAGGTATCCTCGTATTCAAGGTACTTGACTATTTTTTAAATTGAAAGGCAACAGGCAGCATAAGAAGGGTTACCATTAAAGGTGTGTGTGTGACACAATCATGCGGTTAAATTCTGATATTTATCTTGTTGATAAGTGGGCTAATTCATTTTAACAAGGCTTGCACTCCCTAAGATTACTAACCACGCAATTAAAATAAAGGCAGAATTAAAAGTTCTTACGCTATTAGAATAAACTCCTGTAGGGCAGAAAAATAAAGGCAGGAAATAAAACCTACAACTATTACAAGAAAACTTATTGCGACCTATACATATTTTCTAATATTTAAAAGACAGAAAATTAAATAATTGAAATAAAGGCAGATAATAAAATAAAAAGGCAGAAATAAAAGGCAAAATTAAAAGGGGCAAAATATTTAACAGAAAGCATTCGACAATCACAGAGTATAGGGTAAGGAAAGAATTCGCGCATAAAAAAACCTCAACAATTATAAGGTAACAGATCAAAAATTAAAAGGGTTAGGGAAAACAGTGATTAATAGTCATGATGAAAATAGTTTGCCAAAAAATAAAATCAGGGTTAGAAAACCTAAAAATAAATTAGCCTAAAAGTCCTAATTTGATTAAATTAACCTAAGTCTAAAAATGTTATTGTTGAATTAACCTAAATTTTAAAAAATTAATTATTTAAACCTAAAAATAAATATTACTCTAAATTATTAATTTAATAAATTAATTATTTAAACCTAAAAATAAATATTATCCTAAATTATTAATTTAAATTAAAAAACAAATTAATTTTATAAAAAAAGATTTTAGAGTGATTTATGAAAATGACATGAATTTTATGGTTTGAGAAAAAAAGATTAAGGTTTTAGTGAAAATTTAAATAATAAAACAATAAATCAATAATTAAAAAAATGAATTAAAGAAAAATCAGGAATTGATCTGATATGGTGTGGCTGGAGGTCCATGGGATGCCAATGGGATTTTCGAAGAAGCAAAAGCTTTATGCCATAACAATGGTAAACTCATATTCCTGCACCGCTCCTCTTTAGCCAAAGGAAGTACCTTTTAACCTCAAATCCTTACCAACTATGCTACGTCACTTATTCGAAATAAAATGACGTTTACAAATGTATGAGGGCAAATTTTGGGGTATGACAGCTGCCCCTGTTCAATCTTCTTATACCTGAGGATGTAGATTGGCTGGTGTGCCTGTCGGAATCTGAAGGTAGAAGAGGATTGAACACTAGAATACCCAAAACTTTGCACTTGCTGATGCAGGCGCTTATGCTGGAGATGGGCTTGTAGATGCCATCTGGATTTGATTATATGAGTAAGAACAAGTCGTACATTAGACTGTATCTGTGGTGTCAGAATTAAGTTGTTGGCTCGATTGCTCTGAGCGTCTGGAACATATAAGTGAATTGATTGTCGTGACTCTATTGTAATGACTCAATTGTCGTAAATCCATTGTCGTGACTCAATTGCCGTGACTCTGTCGTCGTGACTCTATTGTCATGATCGTTTCTGAACTGAATACCGGGATTAGATATGTGACTTAACTGTCGTGACTCAATTGTCGTGATTCCATTATCGTGACTCAGTTGTCGTGACTCCATTGTCGTGACTCAATTGTCGTGATTCCATTATTGTGACTCAGTTGTCGTGATTCCATTATCGTGACTCAGTTGTCGTGATTCCATTATCGTGAATCAATTTTCGTGATTCCATTATCGTGACTCAGTTGTCGTGATTCCATTATCGTGACTCATTTGTCGTGATTCCATTATCGTGACTCAGTTGTCGTGACTCCATTGTCGTGACTCAGTTGTCATGATTCCATTGTCGTGACTCAGTTGTCGTGATTCCATTATCGTGACTCAGTTGTCGTGATTCCATTATCGTGACTCAGTTGTCGTGACTCAGTTGTCGTGACTCCATTGTCGTGACTCAGTTGTCGTGATTCCATTATCGTGACTCCATTGTCGTGACTTCATTGTCGTGACTCCATTGTCGCGACTTCATTGTCGTGACTTCATTGTCGTGTTCTTTTCTGAATTGAATGTCATGATTAAGTCTGTTTCTTTCTTTGATCGCGTCAACACCGTTCGTGGTGACCGAATTAAATCTTTGAGGTTGATCGTGTCAGTACCGTTCGTGGTAACTGGATTAGATCTTTTAATGTTGATCGTGTCTACACCGTTCGTGATGATAGAATTAGATCTTGGAATATTAATTGTGTCAGTACCGTTCGTGGCAACTGAATTAGATATTTGAAGGATGATCGTGTCTACACCATTTGTGATGATAGAATTAGATATTGGAATATTGACCGTGTCAGCACTGTTCGTAGTAACTGAATTAGACCTTGGAAGGATGATCGTGTCTACACCGTTCGTGATGATAGAATTAGATCTTTGAATGTTGATCGTGTCAGCACCGTTCGTAGTAACTGAATTAGACCTTGGAAGGATGATCGTGTCTACACCGTTCGTGATGATAGAATTAGATCTTGGAATGTTGTTCGTGTCGGCACCTTGTGGGGTAACCAATTTAGATCTTGGAATGATCGTCTCCACCATTTGTATTGATGAATTTAGATCTTGAATTGTTGATTTTGTTTATCTGTTTGTACCTGTATTCTGAAAAAGATAAAGTTAGTCTTTATGCAATGTCATGATGCATGTATTATATGACGAGTCTCTCAAAATAAATAAGAAACTTGTATGTTCATTATGAAGTAATGTATGCAATGTATGAATATGTTTATGCTATCTGGAGTATATTAGTGATTTTTTTTGATTGAGAAAATAAATCTCTATATCATTGTGATTTTGATGTCTGATCTTGTTTTGAAGATGCTCAGCTGGGGGTTTATGATTTCTGCTTGGGGATAGCCATTTGAATGATTGATCTTGATGTACCCTGGCCGGGGATAAGAGAGATGAATAACCCTGTTTGGAGAAGAGAAAAGTGTCGGGGAACCGGCAGTGTCAAAGATGTAAACTTCGTTGAGGAACTAAGTCTTTTTTAGACGAGAACATTTGAAGATATCTTCTTAATGATTACTCTATGGGGATATGATCCTGTGAAATCGGCTTTGTGGGAAGACATGGATGTCTTGAACGTTGCCCCCAATATTATAGTAACTGCCATTCCTGGATTTGTATTGATCGGGACACACCAATGAGTGTTGGTTGAAGTGTCAAACAGGCTTTGCACAGCTTCGCCCCTGCTAGTAGGGACTTTGGAGAGATTCGCCTTGTGAGGACCTGTAATACGGTGAACTGACTTTTTCGGAATGTCGCGGTAAGCAAGAGTCGCCACCGACTTTTATTTTATCCAAATTATCAGAAAGGCTAAAAGAACAGGAAAAACCTTTTAAATAAAAACTGAGTTCGGGGGGTAATTTATGCAAAGGGAAGGTGTTAGGCACCCTTTGCATCCATGGTTTTCCATGGGCTCTTAATTGCTTTGCTCTTTTGAAAGAAAAAGTGTAGAAACGAAATAAGACTTTAGCTTGTAAATAAGCGTAGCTTTTTGAAAGTATTTTAGAAAAAGATGTAGAAAAAGATTTTTTAGAGCAAGGCAACTAGGAGCAATTACCTGGTTAGATGAAAAATGTTCTTTAGCCTTTCAGGGTGAAAGGGTCTATCCATGCCATAAGAGGGCAGGAAGTCTTTCGTTTGGATATTAACGGGACATCGAATTATCGTTCGCCTTAAGACTGTCCCATACCATAGGGGGGCAGGTAGTCTAAGGGAAATATCAAAATAGCCTTCTTCGTTAGGCAACCAGAGGATACCTCAGCACTTCGTAGGCAACTTCGAGGGACGAGGTCATATTTGGCGAATCGAAGGCAGCGTCATTAGGGACTTATGACCTTGAGAATGAACTGAGGGCAACATTGCTGAAGTATCCTCGTATTCGAGGGACATGGCTATTCTGCAAAAAACACAAGGCAACAGGCAACAGGCAACAAGAGAGGTACCATAAAAGGTGCGTGGGTGCAACAATCACGTGATCAGATTCAAAATAATTTATCTTGTAATTAAGTGATTCTAGTTCAATTCAGGGTTACCACTCCCTAAATTACTAACCACATAATAATATGAACAATATTAAGTGCCTTCAAGGCCAAACAATACAGCCTCGAAGCAGTTACAAAAATACCATGGGGAAAGGGTAAAAGAAACCAGCGGACCAGCAGTGCAATAGGTTTGACATAAATAATAATTAAAGAAAGTAAATCAGATAGGTTTTAAGGTTACCGACTATCGAGCTTTGGCGGTTGGCAAACCCTGAAAATTGGAAAAGGGAGAAATAAACAGGAAGTAGTGAGTGTATGGCTAATTCAATGACAATTAAGGCTAACCCTAATTTGATGAAACAAACAAAATAAAATAGAACGAATATTTAAAATAAATATGAAATAGGACTTAGCTTTTGATTTGATCTGATATGGTTCGTAGTCGGGAGTAGCCTCGGGGTTAACCTTGAAAAAATTGCACAAAGAAATATTTTTTCAGTGTATGTGTGATCTCCGTAATCCCTGATTAGGATACGAATTAATTAACAATTAACAGAAAAATATAATTGATTTAATTAATTATTGGTTTTTCAACCTAATTAATTAAATCGATAAAAAAATTGAATTCGATTAAATATGTGACATTCTCATAATTTTTTATTAATTAAAAGAAATTAATTAAGATTTTATAGAATATTCAACTAAATAAATCAAATTAATTAACATATTTGAAATTAAATAAAATAAAGATTATATTAAAAAGAAAATTAGAAAAAATAAATTTGTTAAGAAAATTATTATAGAAAAGAAAAAGAATAAGAAAAAAACAATATATATATATATATATATATATATATATATATATATATATATATATATATATATAAATAATAAATAAAAAATGGTTTATGTAATTAAAAAGAATTTTTTTTGGAAAAACTTAGCTTGTGATCTGGTGCTGCACGCGCTGAGGGTCTATGGTGGATGTGCAGAATCAGGGACGTTTGATTGATCTGGGCACGCATCCAACGGTTGATAAAGCAAAAGAACATGGTAAGGTCCTCCATCTTAATGCACAGGAACGGGCCGTATTTGAAATAAAAACGCGCGCGAGGCTAACCAATCAGGAAGCGCCATGCAGTCACCACCAACCTCTGTCCGTCGTCTAAAGTCTGGTATTGACTTTTAGCGACGGTTTTGAGACGTCACTACAAGTCAGTCTCTACGAATACGGCCAAGACACCATATAAATGCTTCGCGAGGCCATGGACAAACTCGTCTCATCCTCACGAACAACGTAGCACCTGTAATTACCTGCAATTTGTCCGTGAGCGATTTTGGATGTTTCTGAACGTGTTTCTTGCGTGTGAGGATTGAAATAGCTTCAATAATCTTCAAGGCACGTGCTGGGATCAATAGAACACCAAGAATTAGCTTGTAATTCAGAACTCAAGTTTGAGATTTTCTTGAATTTTTGTTCTCGAATTTAGAGTTCTTGAGGCAGAATTCTTGTCCCCTAATGCTTTGTATTATTTTAGTACTTATAGGTGTGTGATTAGGTCAATATAAACTGGATAGAATCTTTGTAAATCTTTGATTGGAAATTTTTGGAAATTTGATTTGTATGTGTTTCTAAAATTAACCAAGTTTGATTCAATCTCCTCCCAATCTTTCCCATCTCAATTCTCACGAATTTGATACTCAATATTTGGTATTTATGTGACTATATTTGATTGGGATCAAGGCAAAATAAGATCTCTAACTATTTTTATGATTTTATATGTTTAATTTATGATTTAAAATTGTAGCGGCGGAAAATTTGAGATTAAGCCATTGGTTAACTTAACTCGTTTAAAAGCAAGAGTCGCCACCAAACTTTTTTAATTCCAAAAAGAGGAAAGGGAAAAAACTCGAAAAAAACCACAAAGAGAAATCTGGATACGGGGGTTGGTTACGCAAGGGGAAGGTGTTAGCACCCCCCACATCTGTGGTACTCCACAGGAACCTTTTGAAAATCTGTGTTTGAAAGTTAAAGCGGTTTTGTTTGCTAAAAAGAAAGGAATAAGAAAATAAAAGGTTTATTTACAAAAGTTTGCTCGGCAAGACATAAACATCTTGTGCCTACATACCTCCTCAGTGCAATGGAGAAGTCAGAGCATTTGTAGTTCTGCTCAAAAGTTTTAAAAAAGGGATTTTATTGAAAACAGTTTTAAAGAGAAAAAGAGTGCAAGTGCACAAAAGAGTTTTAAAGAAGTCACTCGACAAAAGTCAAGGTTTTATTATGAAAAGAGTTTTGAAAAACAGGTCGATGGCGATGCGCGAGGCAATCGACTTATGGTAGAAAACGGCTAAGAACCTAATATTCTTTTATTTTGAAAAAACGGTTAAAAGCATGCAAGCAAGAATAAAATAAAGCGGTAAAGGAAAGCGATAAAATTATTACAAGGCTTCGGGGATGGGGATTACACACTTAAACGAATGAGGATGAAAATTAACTACTAATTATTACAACCCAGTCGAAAAATAAAGCGGAAACTAAAAGGATAATATATACAAAAATAAAATGAATTATAAATGTCCATAAGTCCTCAAAGATGGTAATACCTCACAAAAATCAAGAAAATGTTAGTCACGGATATATATAATGATGCATGAATAAATGACAAAAATGTGAACAAATATTAATCAAAATTAACTAAAGAGAAAATAAAAATAAGCATATTAAATTCTAAAAGAAAAATAAAACAAACATATTTTTTAGTATTTTTTAATATGAAAATAAAAGACTAAGATAAAAGAATGTTTTTGTATTTTTGTGATATCATATTAGAAATTAAAACAAACATATCAAAATAAAACTAAAATAAAAACAAAAATATAAAGAAAAATAGAAATGGGCTTGAAATCAGGGGGTGCGATTATAAGGCTGGGTGCTGGGCTTAAGATCAAGCTGACCCAAAATAAAACTTAAAGTCACAGCCATGGGGTGTGCACTGATTGAGGGGTGTGTTGTGCAACTCGGTGGGCTTGAGTTCAAGGGCCCAAGATGAAAACAAAATAAGATACTAACCCTAGAGGGACCTAAATCGTCCGCCTCTCTCACCAATTCTCACACGGTCAACTCTCTCTCTCTCGATCTCACAATCTGTTATCTCTCAAACTCATATCGAAACAAACAACAACAAAAACCTTCATCTCTCAGGATCTCGCTCTCTGCCTCAGTTTCCATCTCAAACACACAAAAACCTCACCACGTCTCCTCTGTTTATAACCAAACTTCCCCTGTTCTTATCCTCACAAAAACAACTCTGTTTCTTACCTCCCTCGGCTCAAATCAACCAAACAGCAACATCAGCGCCAATTACACATATTAAAGAAAACAAATCCGCATGGCATATAAGGATACAACAACACTCAATTCAACTATTCGCAAAATCAGAAATCAACATTTATAAGGGATTCGCATAAACAAGTGAATCTAAAGAAGAGTTAATTGATTTGAAGTTACCAGAAATCGGTGATGATTGCTGTTGTTCGGTGAGTTTGTGTTGTTCGTCACTGATACCGAGTCGAGGAACGTGTGAAGTTGAAGACGAATCGGAGTAGTGGTGTTGTGAACGATCTGAGATTTTGACTTCGCCGCGAGTGGATGCTTGGACGCGTTGTCGTTGACGGTGATGCTGTTGAAGATATGCTTCGGTTGTGCTGAGCGATGATGTCGGTTTCGATCTGAAGCTATGGCATGGAGGCTCTAAGTGCTGAGGTGATAATGACGATTGTGTCGTGAACGTAACAGATCTTCCGGTTTATACAGAGTTATGGATTTGTTTCAGTTTATATGGTTTGGGTTTAGCTGAAGGAATCATGAAGCTATTGATGAAGGTGTTGGTGGTTGTTGGTTCTGATGGAGTTTGTGATGGTTTTGCAGAGGGTTAATGGAGGTGTGGATGGATCAGTTTGTGTTCATGATATTTGGAGGAAGCTTATCGAATGATTTTGGCAGAGCTACGCTATATATTTCTTCCTCTTTTCTAAACCGTGGCAACAACAAATAACAATAGCTTTCATAAGAACTCAGAGGTGATTCATGGATCTGAATCCCTCTTGAGAGTTAATGAGCAAATTCTAAAACATGTGTGTGAATTGGAAGCAAGTTCAAAATGGAGGAAGATTGAGTCTCAATTTGTGCAGAGTTTCTTTAGCATTTTTTCTTCCTCCCCTTTCACTGAACCGAGGCTGTGTTTATATAGGAAGTGAGAGGTGAGGGTAGAATGGTATTTGAGTGAGGAGAATGGAATCAAATTCTGTTAGGATGAGATAGAGAAATGCTGATTTTGTGGGATATTTTGGTGAGTGGAGAAGGAGAAACGGGTGAGCAGAGGAGAGGAATGAAACATGATTCAAGCTTCCTTGTGAAAATAGAGAAATACTTGCATGGATACGAATCGAAATTCATACTTTTAGGTGCAACCAATGAAAAGAGAGAGAATATATATTTATTTAAATTTTAATTTCGTTTTTAATTGACATCATGGGGTCGTTGAGATAAAAGAGGGGAGAGACAATTTTATTTTTAATTTTTAATTAATAAAAAAAATGTGATTGGTTGTGTGTAAGTACAGGTGTTATGGTTGTGTCTATGTAGGTATTTTCCGTGAAAATATCTGCTTATTTCTAGATTGGTGATGTCATCAATTTGAATTTGTGAAGGAAATCTGTGAAGGAAAACGTGAATGTTGCTTGATGTGGACCCCAACAGATCTTTCATTCAAAATGATATGGGCTTTGACACTTTTTAGACTTTGGATTAGTATCATGGGTCTTCAATTGAATCAACTTGGATAAAAACTGGTTTTTGTGAATTGCTTCAAACTTTTAATGGGCCTTAAGTCTTAAATGGAACTTGGACCAACTAATCCACATGAACCTCCTTCTATTTATTCGCACCTATAAGTCAAAAATAACAAACAAATAATACTAAAACAAAAAGAACGATTTAAATTTTTTAATAGTAATTCAATCTAAAAAATAAATTGAATTAAAATTAAAACATTAAAATCAAAGAGAGGTTAATAATCAATGGACAAGAAATACTATTAAAATGTGCACAATGAACATGTATATATTTTGATATTTTGAATGAGAATGAATGCAAATGAACAAAAGATATACTAATATTTTTTTTTTGAATTTTTGAGATAAAATAAGAATACTAAATGTAAATGATGCAAATAAAAAGTCGGGGCAAAATTTAGGGTACAACAAGGCCCATTTAGATTCTCTAAAGCTTTCTATAAATATTAATTTTTTTCTCTTCTAAACAAATTAGTATTTATTTAAAGTTTTATCAATCTAAATTAATATGTTAATATTAAAACTAATCATTTTTTATTAGGATTTTTATATTGATTTTAACTAGGTTTATTTTTATTACCAGGATTATTTTCTTATTATCAATTATTATTATTATTATTTTTAATATTATTGTTATTAGGTTAATATTAGGACTATTAATAATTATATTAGTATTAGGATAGTTGTATTAATGTAATTAATTAATTAGGGATTAAATTAATGGATTAATCAGGTTAAGGGTTTAATTAACATTAAGTGAATAATGGGCCACGTGGGCGGTAAGTTTGGGCCAGACCATGAGCAGGGCATTGGACCGGGTCAAACCGACCCGAATCCTATTCATCATCTCCTAGCTTCAGCATCCGCCGCTGCAACCCTAATGAAACCCTAATGCAATCAACCCAGGCCCATGAATTTTCAGAAATCAGAATCGTATCTCAATCAAATCTTCAAACAATTTTCAGAACTAATAACACAAAATCAAATCTAATTTTATTAAACAGAAATCATTTACAAGTTACAAATCTCAATCGAATCAAAATACAAAACAAATCTTAAATCTATAATTTCCTAAACTAATTTAATCTAAGTCTATAAAAGAAGCCCTAAAACCTAATTGAAAAGGGATCGAAGAATTTTTAGGAGACGGAGATTGGAGCTCGAGCATCCTTGATGACAAATCCAGAATTTCCTCCGTCGTTTACCTTGCGTTGTACGTGCGAGTCAAAAGGAAGAGGGAAAGGATTAGGAGCATACACGATCTAGAAATTGAAGACTATAAGGTAACCAGATCTAGAACTTAGCTTAGGGTTATTATGATTGCATGCTTGTGTGTGGTTTCGGTCTGAATCTGAGTTCAATTTGAAGATAGGGTTTATTCGGTTAAGGTTGGGATTTATTAATTGGGGGAGATTTCTGGGTTTTCTGGGCTTTGTGTTTGAATATATGAATTTTCCGGTTGATATTCAACCGGAAACTGGGGTCATACGGTGGTTTTAAGGGTGGTTCAGGGCGGTTTCTGGGTTCGCAAGGGGGGGGGGGGGGCGGTGGTGGTTGATGGTGGTCTTTCTGGGGAATGTTTGAGAGAGAGACGAGATGAAGAGAGAGAGGGATCAAGAAGAGAGAGAAAGAAGATGAGAAAATGAGAGACGGAGAGAGATAGGGGCCAAAGGTATCCTCCCTCGGGCCGTTGGATTGAAGCCATGTGGCTTCACGATAGCCACACGGTTGGCATACCGAACATGATTCGGTGCCTTTTCCTAACCATGCACCCTCAAATTCAAACACATGCAGGTCGCAGGATCTAGATCAGACGGTCCTGATCTTGCTCACACATCAGAACGCGTATACCCTCCATACACTGAATTACGCAGGCTGAAAAACTTTAATGGGCCTGGCCCTTTGCTAATTACACTCACTCAATTACTACCTCTAATTAAAAATACACCCCTTGCAGAAATAAATAAAATTTAATTAATTAATTTTTGTAAACTTTAATTATTTGATTGTTTGTTTTTTTTATATAATATAATTTTCTCCTCGATCCGACTATACATATTAGTCGCATTGGCGAGAAATAATTTTTAATCTAATTAATATATTTATTAATATTAATTCTGATCTAATTGGTTCTTGGCTAATTCTCTCCTCGATCCGACTAAATCTATTAGTCGCATTGGTGAGAGATAAAATAATAAAACATAAATATTGAAATTCATTATCGTGTAATAACCGAATCTATTGATTATGAGAGATAATCCATGATTTAATTATATAAGATTAAAATACACTTCATTTGGTGTTCGTGACGATCAAATCTATTGGTCAGAATAACCAGCAATACCTTATATAATTCGTTAATTATAATGATCAAATCTATTGGTCATCGCATCTAACGAAAACACATCAAACTAGGGTTGTACGCTATAATTAAAACATTCATTTCATCTTCAAATCACAAATTCAAAACTGCGATAGGCCATTCAAAAAGCCTTTAAAACAACTTCATCAATTCTAAGGCGTACAACCCGTGTCCGAACTACGTTGACTCTGATTCTCCCTAAGGAGATATGTAGGCACTTGGCAACAAGGCGAGTCCCCCTCCCTAAAAATTCAATTCATTTAAAAATCTCACTTTTCGCCCTCTTCACTGCTTTAGCTATAAACCTCAATGATTTGCCATAAACCTTCATTTTACAATGCAACCCTTAGGAAATGGTTGAGGGTGCCTAACACCTTCCCTCGACCTGATTATAATAATCTTACCCTGAATCTTTATACTGCGTAGGGTTTCCTATTCGCCCTGCAGAATAGGTGGCGACTCTAAAAGTTTATTTTTAGGGCAGGTTGCTACAACTGGCGACTCTGCTGGGGAGGCACTTTTGGTTAATTATTATGCTCCTAAGGCTTGAGAGGGTTTAGGTTTTTTGGCAAATTTTAGGGTTGGCTAATTTGCCATTTTTTAGGGTTTGGGGCAGGGTTTGTGTTTTTCAATAAATATTTAATTTCTGTTTTATTTATTTATTATTCTTTTATTTGCATTAATGTTTAATTGATATATTTGTTTAATTATTATATTATGTGCATTGCTGGGATATAATTAATTGTTGTTAAACTTAAGCGTTAGAATTATATTTAAGACCAGAGGGGAATTACATCGCCTACGAGTTTTATTATAATTCCACTCAGAGTGGGTTAAATATCCGGAAAGGTCTGATACGAGGCTTGACCTTGTTGAGGGCTGGACTTGGTATTTAGCTGATCTCTCTGAGAACCTACCCCTAAAATTTGAACCTCATGGATAAAATGAGTTGTTCTAAAATCCAAAGAGACAAAAAGTCTCGGCGGCTATGAACGACCCCATGAGACCTTCTAGAACATACCCATGGGAAGGGTAGGTTCCCGAGCCGTTACGTCAAACCTATGAACCTAGGGCCTATGTGATTATGTGCTAAATATGTGTTCATTATTATTATTATATTGTGTTCAAAATGCCATCAAATGCTTTGAACAGGTTTGTGGGTCGTTATGGTGATATTCTGGATTTGCTCAAGGTTAAGGTTCAAGAAGAAGCTATCACCGCTTTGGTCCAGTTCTATGATCCTCCGCTTAGGTGTTTCACTTTTCAGGATTTTCAGTTAGCTCCTACCTTGGAAGAGATGGATACTATGCTTGGGTTTTCAAGGATTAAAAAGGAATTTTATACAGGTGCTGGAAAGAAAGTTGAGATTTCTGATTTGGCCAAAGCCTTAGAAGTGCCCGCTGCGGATTTAGAATCTAATTACAAAACTGATGGTAATGTACATGGGCTTAGGAGAACTTATTTAGAATCTCAAGCTATGTCTTATGCTCAAAAGAAACAATGGGACATTTGTGGACATATTCTGGCTCTCTTAATTTTTGGTGTTGTTTTGTTGCCTAAGAAGGCGGAATATGTTGATCATGCTGCTATTCGTGTTTATACATCCTTCAGGAATTCAGATGAGGATCCAACTCCTACTATTCTTGCTAATATTTATTATACCATCCATGATCGATATGAGAAGAAGAGGGGAATTCTATTTTGTTGTGTTCATTTGTTGTATTCTTGGTTGACTTCCCATATTTACAAGGCTAACTATTTAATCAAAGATTTGACTAGGCATGAATGGTCTCAGAAATTAAGGGCTCTCAAAGCGGATTCTATCTTTTGGTTTGCAAGGAAATTGAATTCCCAAATAATTATTTACAAATATGGAGAATTCAACAATGTGCCTTTAATGGGAACTTTAGGTTGTATTAATTATAACCGCGTGTTAGCATTGCGCCAATTGGGTCATTCAATGAATTGTGAGCCTTCCGAACAACAAGTGGAAGAATTAATTTTGCATGACAATGGAAAAGGTAATCCTAGGACATTAAAGAAAATAATTCAATCTTGGAAGCATGTTGAAACAAAGAAATATGGGCCGAAGAATGTCATTGCTAAGGAACCTTACACTAAATGGGTTCAAGAGAGAGTTGGAAAGATTTTGCTTCCTTTTGTTGTGGATCCCGCATACAAGCCCGATTCTCCTAATCCTGTTTCTCTATCCATCGAAGAGATAGAAGGAATCAAGGCCGCCCTAGAGGCTTCCCGTAAGGAAAAGGAAAAATTAGAGCTTGACATACATCGACTTTCCAACGAAAAGAGCCAACTACGCCTCGATCTTAAGAAGAAGAACCAAGAGCTTCAAGCCGCTAAGGAAGAGAATGATAGACAAAGGAGTAAAAGAAAGCATGCAACTGAAGGAGTCCTAAGTGCTAACTTTGATCTAATTGCACATAATGAAAGGTTATAACAAGCGGGTGTGGAAATTGCAAGGTGGAGAAGACCTTATGAAAAGGCTTCCCATGATAAAGCGGAATCCGAGAAAAATCTAGAAGTTGTAGTCTTTGAATTAACTGATAGGACTAAATATCAAGAGGTGGAAATAAGGAATATCAAATTTGACCTTCAAGAAGCAAAAGCAATTCTGGACAAGAAGAACGCACAAGGAGATTGATTACGGAGGAAGCACTTTTATAGCGCACCGGTGAGTACAATAGAGCACTTCTAGCTATGGCCTCACTTAGGCAAGTATTCATAAGGCAAAGGGAGATATTTGAGGAGGCAAGGGATGAAAGGGATTATTGGAGAAGACAATACACAATGGTTTCTACGGCAAATGAGCACGTGAGCATGGTTCCCAAGATGCTTGAAGAGTATGAGAAATGTCGTGAGAATTATGATAAGCTAGTCTATTTGTGTAATGATTTAATCCAAGACATTCCGAAGAGTTTGGAAAGAGCGGAGTCTTCCCCCATCATCCTTCCCGAAGTAGTGAAGGAATTCATGGAGCTTTGTAGAGACATGGTGGACAAATTCAAGGAGGATATTCATAGGCGTTCTTAGTCATTTATAGTTTTTTATTTAAATTTGGAAGTTTAATTTCTTTTGTTGTTTATTCCCTTTTGCAACATGAACAATTTAAATTGTAATTTCTTTCAAGTATTTTGAATTAATAAAGTGTGTTTATTTCCGCATTATTCATTTTCTTTGCAATTATTCACCAAAAAGGATTATTCAAAAAAAAAGAGAAGAAAAAATAATATATATATATATATATATATTATAATAATAATGTCGATAAGACATGAACATAGCATAAACATAGTATTCATAGCACGCATATCATCTTTATTTTAGCAAAATATTAAAAAAGAAAACTGTCTTTATCTCCAGTCACGCCATTGCAACCCGACCGCCATACCAAACAAGATCTCAAAGGAAGAAAGCAATGGAGTAACTAGAGAAGAATCAAGCCGACCTTCGTGAAGAAGTGACTCAATTGAAAGGTACTGTGGAAGAGATCAAAGGAGGTATGACTCAAATGCCGAGCTTCATGAAAGACCTCAAGGATAAGCAAGACAAGTCTAAGGAAGTTCAAGATCAGTATGAGGAAATACCGGATGATGGCAACCCGTTGTTGGGATATGTTCGAGGTAGTGTCCCTCACAAAACAAATGCTCACTCCTTTAAAAGGATCATCAGGACCCATGAAGAGGGAGAGGCCTCTCAAGAAGGATTTATTCCTGCTGCTCAGAAGGAAGGGACATCCCGCACAGTTCGCATCCCTGTCAACAGTCCTCCTAAGGATGAAGACTACTTGGATTTACAATATGGGTACACGGATGACACAAACCAAGTGCCTCAAAACAAGCTGACTCCCCCTAACTCTGGGGAGGATTCTAAGGATAGCGGACAAATTAAGGCGCTGGAAGAGAGACTAAAGGCTGTAGAAGGGTATGATGCCTTCATGTGGATACTTTCGAAATGAGTTTAGTCCCAGACCTGACTATCCCACACAAATTTAAGGTGCCCAATTTTGAAAAGTACAAAGGGCTCACGTGTCAAAGGAATCACTTGCGCATGTATGTGGGAAAAATGGCTGCCTATGCTCATGATCAAAAGCTGATGATACATTTCTTCCAAGATAGCTTGAGCGGAGCATCTGTTGACTGGTACATGCAATTGGAGAAATCCTATATCCGAAGCTGGAATGAACTTGCTAATACATTCCTGAAGCAATACAAGTACAATTTGGACATGGCACCTAACCGGATGCAACTCCAAAATTTGTCACAGAAGAAGGAGGAATCATTCAAGGAGTATGCCCAAAGGTGGAGGGAAATGGCTTCCCGAGTCCAACCTCCCCTGATGGAGAAAGAGCTGGTAGACATGTTTATGGCCACATTACAAGGGCCATACTATGACAAAATGTTTGGAAGCGTATCCTCAGGATTTTCAGATTTGGTGGTTATTGGTGAAAGAATCGAGAAAGGAATTAAGAATGGGAAGATACAAGGAGCTCCATCTGGATCTTATCACTCAAAGAGGCCCACTCCAACCTTTGCAAAAAAGAAGGAAGGAGAGACTAACGCAGTGGTGCATCAAGAATCTAGACCTCCTATGTCATTCCCACTGCAACAAAACCGGTTCCAAGGCCCTCAAAGGAGATTTGATCCTCTACCTATTTCCAAAAAGGAGATACTAAGGTATTTGATAAATGAATCATTGGTAGAAATCAAACCGTTGGCACCTCCTTTTCCAGGAAAGGCTACACCCAACTACAAAGCTAATGTAAGGTGTGAATACCATGCTAATTCTCCCGGACACACATTAGAGAAATGTTGGGCTTTCAAACATATAGTTCAGGATCTGAAAGAGTCAGGGGCAATTGCCTTTGACAAACCTAATGTGAAAACAAATCCTATGCCTCACCATGATGGCGCAGTCAATGCAATTGAGGTCATTACTGAGCAAGAGTTGGTTCAACAAAGAAGCTCCCCCATAGATGCACTTAAGAGGTATCTACTTATAAAGGGGTTCATCTTAGAACACAACAAGGCTTTTAAAGACACGCTGCAAAGGCTCATGGATCAAGGATTGATTCAGCTGAAAGAACATAATGAGGAAGAATATGTGGCTATGGTGGATAGGAACGAGCCATTGATAATGCCCAGTCAAGGGGCAAGGAAGCCGTTAATCTTCCCCTATTCTAAACCACCATTGATGATACCTACACAAGAGCACACTAGGATCATCCCGATCAAAGATCCATATCCTTTGGACAAAATGAAAGCGGTGCCTTGGGAGTACAATTCTGGTATCAACCCTGCTGTGTCAAGCATTGTTGGGCCTGGGGACATGACTCATAGCGGTCGCATATTCAAAACTGCACAGGCGCAACCAATTTCTGGCGGAAACTTGACGCAAACAAGTGATCAAGCCACTATGGGATCAAGTAATGAGGCCAACCCCAAGGATAAAGAAGCTACTAATAAGGATGCTAAGGAGTTTCTTGCTTTAATCAAGAAGAGTGACTATAGGGTGGTGGATCAGTTACAACAGACACCATCTAAAATATCACTCTTATCATTGCTGGTACACTCTGAGAGGCATCGAGACGCCTTAATGAAAATTCTGAATGTCGCCCATGTAACTAAAGACATCACAGTCAATCAGTTTGATGGAATGGTGGCTAATCTAACTGCTAGGGCATGTCTGGGGTTCAGTGATCATGAGCTACCTCCACTAGGAAAGGCGCACAACAAAGCCTTACATATCTCCATACAATGTGGAAAGGCTCATCTGGCCAGAGTTCTAATCGACACAGGTTCATCACTAAACGTGATGCCAAAAGCTACACTTGATAAAATAACTTTAGAGGGTCTTGTGGTTAGACCAAGTCGTTTGGTGGTCAAAGCTTTCGATGGATCGTAGAGTTCGATGTTTGGAGAAGTAGATCTCCCGGTTATAGTTGGTCCTCATATTTTTTGCATCAATTTCCAAGTGATGGAGATTGAACCAGCTTACACCTGCATACTAGGGCGTCCTTGGATTCATGCAGCAGGGGCAGTCACCTCCACTCTCCATCAGAAAATAAAATTCGTGGATGGAAATTCCATAGTAACCATCAATGGAGAAGAGGATATATTTGTCAACAACCTGGATTCATACAGGTACATTGAAGTTGGAGAAGGAGCGCTAGAAACGGCATTCCAAGCACTGGAGATTGCAACTTCTGTCACACTACCTGTGGAAAAGGTACGAAGGGCGGTAACATCCTAGAGAGACTTACAAGACCTGAATGTAGAAGGCTGGGGCAAAGTATCAGAAATTCTGGAAAAGAAGGATCGCCTAGGGCTGGGATATCAACCGTAAAAGATTACAAGCACTTTGAAGGAGGAACACCGATTCCTCCCGATTATGCAGACTTTCGTGACAGGCGGGTATGAACACGTGGCTATGATATCTAACAAGGATTCTAAGGAAGGAACGTCCAATTTCATCCAAAGGGTCAGTGTTATACCCCAAAATTTGCCCGCATTATTTTTCAAGAAAACTCCAATCTGAAAATTAAAAGTCTCATATAATCATGGATTTTTATTTCAACAAAGATCCTGATATATGAAATACTTAGTTTTTAGAATTTTTCTTATACAGTAATTTGGCTTGCAGTTGAATTTATTCTTACGCAAACGCCAAATACTGTTTATTACTTCACACATGCTATTTACTTATTTACAGATAAATAGTACTGACACAATTGGTACAGAGTTAAATCTTTTTGCAGGCGCAGAATCAGGAAAGTCAGACTGTACTGGTAACAAGTAGATTATTATTATCTTTTGTTTCCCACTAATTTTTGTACTATATTCCATTATTTTCAAAAATGTTTTCAAATCTCTTTTTCAAAAATCAAATCCTAACTTTATTCTCTACATCTCTCTTTTTCCCAACACTATCATACACTTTCTTTCAAGTCTTACTTCCACTCAAATTTTCCTTTTGTACGGAATCACATCATTCCCCAACGTTTCTATCCTTCTTTCCATTCTATAAATACCTCTCATTTTCTTCCATAAAATCTCACATCAAATTCTAACTCATCTTTCAAATTCCTACCTCATATCTATTTTCTCTTCTTCCCTAACAAGAAATGGCAAAGTGGATAGAGACACTGTCTCTTACAGTCATCACCATTGCTACGGTGATCATGACTTTCTTCTGCCTGCATAGTCCTGAAGAGTGTGGACCTGCAATGGTTGCACTCCCAATCATCTACATGTTATTGTTCATAGCATGGGTCATTAACCGTCATTCCTGAAGTCTGCCGTATTTCTTATTTCTTAAATGTACCGTTTATTCGTCGTACTGTTCAATATAGTATGTAATATTTGTACTGTCAGTATTAAATATTGTACCACTTGTCATAATATTGCTTAATTACTAAGATAATATTTTGTGTGTTTTCTGCCAGTCAAATATGAAGGATAGAAAAACACTTAGAAAGGGGGGGGGGTTTGAATAAGTGTAGCTTTAAAAACTTGACAGATAAAAATAAATTGCACAGTTATTTTTATCCTGGTTCGTTGTTAACTAAACTACTCCAGTCCACCCCCGCAGAGATGATTTACCTCAACTGAGGATTTAATCCACTAATCGCACGGATTACAATGGTTCTCCACTTAGTCAGCAACTAAGTCTTCCAGAGTCTTCTGATCACACACTGATCACTCCAGGAACACTGCTTAGATACCCTCTAAGACTTTTCTAGAGTCTACTGATCCACACGATCACTCTAGTTACAATCTGCTTAGTTCACTCCTAAGACTTCCTAGAGTATTCTGATCCACACGATCACTCTAGTTCCTTACAACTTAATGTAATTCTAAGAGTATTACAAATGCTTCTTAAAAGCGATAATCACAACTGTGATATTTCTCTTAACGTTTAAGCTTAATCTCACTAATATATTACAACAGCAATGTAGTGAGCTTTGATGAAGATGAAGATTCTGAGTTTTGATTTGAACAGCGTTTCAGCAAGTTTGATATGAGTTGTTTTGGTGCAGAATCGTTAACCTTGCTTCTCATCAGAATTTCATATTTATAGGCGTTGGAGAAGATGACCGTTGAATGCATTTAATGCTTTGCGTGTTCCGTACAGCATCGCATTTAATGTTATACGCTTTTGTCAACTACCTCGAGCCTTGTTCACGCTGTGTCTACTGACGTAGCCTTTAATAGCTTATAACGTTCCTTTTGTCAGTCAGCGTAGCTTGCCACTTGTACTTTCTTCTGATCTGATGTTTGTGAATACAACGTTTGAATATCATCAGAGTCAAACAGCTTGGTGCATAGCATCTTCTGATCTTCTGACCTTGAAGTGCTTCTGAGCGTGATACCATCAGAACTTCAGTGCTTCTGTTCTCTTGTTCTTCTGATGCTTCCATAGACCCATGTTCTGATTCTGCTTCGACCATCTTCTGATGTCTTGCCAGACCATGTTCTGATGTTGCATGCTGAACCCTTGAGACAAAGCTTCTGAGTGCTGAATTATGCGTACTCTTTATATATTTCCTGAAAAGGAAATTGCATTGGATTAGAGTACCATATTATCTTAAGCAAAATTCATATTATTGTTATCATCAAAACTAAGATAATTGATCAGAACAAATCTTGTTCTAACAATCTCCCCCTTTTTGATGATGACAAAAACATATATAAATGATATGAATTTGCGATCAGAAAGAACAGACGGCAAAAGACAAATTACACAGCTATAGCATAAGCATATGAATATATCTCCCCCTGAGATTAACAATCTCCCCCTGAGATAAATAATCTCCCCCTGAAATAAATACTCGAAGAACTTTAATAAAAGACTTCCCTGATTATTTCGGTAGAGACGATCATATAAGCTTCTGTCTTTAGAGAATTCATAGCTTCTGACTTCTGCTTCCATTGGACAGCTTCAGAACTAGAATTTCCTTAGATCCCTAGAACACTCACAGCTTCTGATTCCTGCTTCCATCTAGGACAGCTTCAGAACTTGAATTTCTTTGATCTTCTGAACATTCACAGCTTCTGACTTCTGCTTCCATCTAGGACAGCTTCAAAACTTGAATTTCTTTGATCTTCTGAACATTCACAGCTTCTGATTTCTGCTTCCATTTAGGACAGCTTCAGAACTTGAGTTTTCTGGATCTTTAGAACATTCGCAGCTTCTGATTTCTGCTTCCCTCGGATAGCTTCAGAGCTTTGAATTTCTACCAACATCACTTCATGCTAGATTTGTATCAGAACATTGTTGAATGTACCAGAGCATCATCTGAGCATCTCTACATCCTGAAATGTTACAGAACAAAAAACTAAACGACAAAAGTCAGCATGAACGAGTCAGAACATAAAGTATCAGAGCCATAACATTATATGTATCAGAGCAAAATAGGCTAAAATAATGTATCAGAGCAAATAGAATTTTGTCAGATCAAGTAGACAAATATGGATCAAATTCTATCTTCTTTCTTGCTTCTGATCTCTGAAGCTTGACAGCACTCGGCTTGCTTCAGTTTCCATGGTTTTGCTTCTTGTGTTTGCTTTGAAGATTCTCTTCATTTCTTTATACCTGCAAAACACTTAAACCATATAGAACTTGCAGTTCTTGTTAGTAAATGTGTGGGAGCTTTACCCAGCAACTGATAGATTAATCAAATCATTTATCATTTATCTTCTCCCCCTTTTTGTCATAACATCAAAAAGAATATTTCAAACGATTCAGATGCATAAAACAAAAAACGCTGGAATGTAAAAGCAAAGAAACTTTTCATTGATAATCAAAAGATTACAAGAGATGTTTAACAAGCAAATGCAACAAGAAAAAGAAAACTACAAAGACCAAAGCCTAAGACCCTAGTTAAGACAAAGTCTGTGCCAGCATGCAATGAAGGAGTGAAACGCATCACTGACTGCTTCTTGGGCTTCCAGGCGAGGGGTCAGGGAGACTTGGTTCTGATGCAGATCTTCCACAATCTTTATCAGAAACAACATTCTCAGCAGGTGAAGATGAAGAAATTTCTTCGAAATCGATTAAGGGAGAGGAAGGGTTAGATGAAGAGGAAGTTGAGTCTTGAAGGTCGAAAGATGAGGAAGAAGATGGAGATGATGGAGGGCTTTTACCAGGTGGATGAAACACACGTCTAGAATAGTTTCCAGACAACATTGCTTCGAATGGATTCACCTTGAGAGGATCATAGGTGATTTTGATCTTTTTGGGTTTGGAAGGTGATGTTCCATCAGCTTTTCTCTTGTTGTTTTGATCATTTTCATGATTTCCTGGGCTTGATGAGGAGTTCATGATGGATTTGCAGAAAATGAACAGGAAGAGTTTGATATGAAAGCAGACAAGATAGAGTGAATAGAGAAAATATGAGAGGAAAGGAGAAGTGTTTGAAGAGTATTTAAAAGAAAATAAAATGAAACGAATGATGAATAGCATTTAATGTTACGTGACGTGAGGAGAGATAATAAAGACAAATGAGGTGACTTGC